>NW_024070192.1:58849798-58889798 GCF_014754425.2 Oryx dammah | reverse complement strand
TCTTTCTGGCTTACTTTGTTTTCTTTAATAGGCTCTAGTTTCATCCACCTCATTAGAACTGATTCAAATGTATTCTTTTTAATGGCTGAGTAATACTCCATTGTGTATATGTACCACTGCTTTCTTATCCATTCATCTGCTGATGGACATCTAGGTTGCTTCCATGTCCTGGCTATTTTAAACAGTGCTGTGATGAACATTGGGGTACGCGTGTCTCTTTCAATTCTGGTTTCCTTGGTGTGTATGCCCAGCAGTGGAATTGCTGGGCCATAAGGCAGTTCTATTTGCAATTTTTTTAAGAATCTCCACACTGTTTTCCATAGTGGCTGTACTAGTTTGCATTCCCACCAACAGTGTAGGAGGGTTCCCTTTTCTCCATGCCCTCTCCAGCATTTATTGCTTGTAGACTTTTGGATAGCAGCCATTCTGACTGGTGTGAAATGGTACCTCACTGTGGTTTTAATTTGCATTTCTCTGATAATGAGTGATGTTGAGCATCTTTTCATGTGTTTGTTAGCCATCCGTATGTCTTCTTTGGAGAAATGTCTATTTAGTTCTTTTGCCCATTTTTTGATTGGGCCATTTATTTTTCTGGAATTGAGCTGCATAAGTTGCTTGTATATTTTTGAGATTAGTTGTTTGTCAGTTGCTTCATTTGCTATTATTTTCTCCCATTCAGAAGGCTATCTTTTCACCTTTCTTATAGTTTCCTTTGTTGTGCAGAAGATTTTAATTTTAATAAGATCTCATTTGTTAATTTTTGCTTTTATTTTCTGTATTCTGGGAGGTGGATAATAGAGGATCCTGCTGTGATTTATGTCAGGGAGTGTTTTGCCTATGTTCTCATCTAAGATTTTTATACTTTCTGGTCTTACATTTAGATCTTTAATCCATTTTGAGTTTATTTTTGTGTATGGTGTTAGAAAGTGTTCTAGATTCATTCTTTTACAAGTGATTGACCAGTTTTCCCAGCACCACTTGTTAAAGAGATTGTCTTTACTCCATTGTATATTCTTGCATCCTTTGTCAAAGATAAGGTGTTCATAGGTGTGTGGATTTATCTCTGGGCTTTCTATTTTGTTCCATGGATCTATATTTCTGTCTTTGTGCCAGTACCATACTCTGTTAATGACTGTGGCTTTGTAGTAGAGCCTGAAGTCAGGCAAGTTGATTCCTCCAGTTCCATTCTTCTTTCTCAAGATTGTTTTGGCTATTCAAGGATTTTTGTATTTCCATACAAATTGTGAAATTATTTGTTCTAGCTCTGTGAAAAATACCTCTGGTAGCTTGATAGGGATTGCATTGAATCTAAAGATTGCTTTGGGTACTCATTTTCACTATATTGATTCTTCCGATCCATGAACGTGGTATATTTCTCCATCTCTTAGTGTCCTCTTTGATTTCTTTCATCAGTGTTTTATAGTCTTCTATATATCGGTCTTCAGTTTCTTTAGGTAGATATATTCCTAAGTATTTTATTTTTTTCATTGCAATGGTAAATGGAATTTTTTCCTTAATTTCTTTTTCTACTTTCTCATTATTAGTGTATAGGAATGCAAGAGATTTCTGTGTGTTGATTTTATATCCTGCAACTTTACTATATTCATTGATTAGCTCTAGTAATTTTCTGGTGGAGTCTTTAGGATTTTCTATGTAGAGGATCATGTCATCTGCAAACAGTGAGAGTTTTACTTCTTCTTTTCCATTTTGGATTCCTTTTATTTCTTTTTCTGCTCTGATTGCTGTGGCCAAAACTTCCAGAACTATGTTGAACAGTAGCAGTGAAATTGGGCACCCTTGTCTTTTCCTGACTTTAGGGGAAATGCTTTCACTTTTTCACCATTGAGGATAATGTTTGCTGTGGGTTTGTCATATATGACTTTTATTATGTTGAGGTATGTTCCTTCTATTCCTGCTTTCTGGAGTTTTTTTTTTTTTTTTTTTTTTAATCATAAATGGATGTTGAATTTTGTCAAAGGCCTTCTCTGCATCTATTGAGATAATCATATGGCTTTTATTTTTCAATTTGTTAATGTGGCGAATTACACTGATTGATTTGTGGATATTGAAGAATCCTTGCAGTCCCTGCCCTGGGATAAAGCCCACTTGGTCATGGTGTATGATCTTTTTAATATGTTGTTGGATTCTGATTGCTAGAATTTTGTTAAGGATTTTTGCACCTATGTTTATCAATGATATTGGCCTGTAGTTTTCTTTTTTTGTGTGTGGCATCTTTGTCAGGTTTTGGTATTAGGATGATGGTGGCTAATAGAATGAGTTTGGAAGTTTACCTTCCTCTCCAATTTTCTGGAAGAGTTTGAGGAGGATAGGTGTTAGCTCTTCTCTAAATTTTTTGGTAGAATTCAGCTGTGAAGCCGTCTGGACCTGGGCTTTTGTTTGCTGGAAGATTTCTGATTACAGTTTCAATTTCTGTGCTTGTGATGGGTCTGTTAAGGTTTTCTATTTCTTCCTGGTTCAACTTTGGAAAGTTGTACTTTTCTAAGAATTTGTCTATTTGTTCCACCTTGTCCATTTTATTGGCATATAATTGCTGATAGTAGTCTCTTATGATCCTTTGTATTTCTGTGTTGTCTGTTGTGATCTCTCCATTTTCATTTCTAATTTTATTGATTTCCTTTTTCTCCCTTTATTTCTTGATGAGTCTGCCTAAGGGTTTGCCAATTTTATTTATCCTTTCAAAGAACCAGCTTTTAGCTTTGTTGATTTTTGCTATGTTCTTTTTTGTTTCTTTTGCATTTATTTCTGCCTTCATTTTTAAGATTTCTTTTCTTCTACTAACTCTGGGGTTCTCCATTTCTTCCTTTTCTAGTTGCTTTAGTTGTGCAGTTAGGTTATTTATTTGACATTTTCTTGTTTATTGAGGTATGCATGTATCGCTATGAACTTTCCCCTTAGCACGGCTTTCATAGTGTCCCACAGGCTTTGGGTTGTTGTGTTTTCATTTTCATTCATTTCTATGCATATTTTGCTTTCTTTTTTTATGTCTTGTGTGATTTTTTGGTTATTCAGAAGCGAGTTGTTCAGCCTCCATATGTTGGAATTTTTAATAGTTTTTTTTCCTGTAATTGAGATCTAATCTTAATGCATTATTGTCAGAAAAGATGCTTGGAATTATTTCAATTTTTTTGAATTTATCAAGGTTAGATTTATGGCCCAGGGTGTGATCTATCCTGGAGAAGGTTCCATGAGCACTTGAGAAAAAGGTGAAATTCATTGTTTTGGGTTGAAATATCCTTTAGATATCAATTAGGTCTAACTGGTCTATTGTAGCAATGGCCATTGTACTGGAAAAGGTCAGTTTTGATTCCAATCCCAAAGAAATGCAATGCAAAGGAATGCTCAAACTACTGCACAATTGCACTCATCTCACATGCTAGTAAAGTAATGCTCAAAATTCTCCAAGCCAGACTTCAGCAATACATGGACTGTGAACCCCCTGATGTTCAAGCTGGTTTTAGAAAAGGCAGAGGAACCAGAGATCAAATTGCCAACATCTGCTGGATCATGGAAAAAGCAAGACAGTTCCAGAAAAAACACCTATTTCTGCTTTATTGACTATGTCAAAGCCTTTGACTGTGTGGATCACAATAAACTGTGGAAAATTCTGAGAGAGATGGGAATACCAGACCACCTAACCTGCCTCTTGAGAAATCTGTATGCAGGTCAGGAAGCAACAGTTAGAACTGGACATGGAACAACAGACTGGTTCCAAATAGGAAAAGGAGTACATCAAGGCTGTATATTGTCATCCTGTTTATTTAACTTATATGCAGAGTACATCATGAGAAATGCTGGACTGGAAGAAACATAAGCTGGAATCAAGATTGCCAGGAGAAATATTAATAACCTCAGAAATGCAGATGACGCCACCCTTATGGCAGAAAGTGAAGAGGAACTAAAAAGCCTCTTGATGAAAGTGAAAGTGGAGAGTGAAAAAGTTGGCTTAAAGCTCAACATTCAGAAAACGAAAATCATGGCATCTGGTCCCATCACTTCATGGGAAATAGATGGCAAAACAGTAGAAACAGTGTCAGACTTTACTATTTTGGGCTCCAGAATCACTGCAGATGGTGACTGCAGCCATGAAATTAAAAGATGCTTAGTCCTTGGAAGAAAAGTTATGACCAACCTAGATAGTATATTCAAAAGCAGAGACATTATTTTGCCGACCAAGGTCCGTCTAGTCAAGGCTATGTTTTTTCCTGTGGTCATGTATGGATGTGAGAGTTGAACTGTGAAGAAGCCTGAGCGCCGAAGAATTGATGCTTTTGAACTGGTGTTGGAGAAGACTCTTGAGGGTCCCTTGGACTGCAAGGAGATCCAACCAGTCCATTCTGAAAGAGATCAACTCTGGGATTACTTTGGAAGGAATGATGCTAAAGCTGAAGCTCCAGTACTTTAGCCACCTCTTGCGAAGAGTTGACTCATTGGAAAAGACTCTGATGCTGGGAGGGATGGGGGGCAGGAGGAGAAGGGGACGACCCAGGATGAGATGGCTGGATGACATCATGGACTCAGTGGACGTGAGTCTGAGTGAACTCCAGGAGATGGTGATGGACAGGGAGGCCTGGTGTGCTGCGATTCATGGGGTCGCAAAGAGCTGGACACGACTGAGTGACTGAACTGAACTGAACTGGTCTATTGTATCATTTAAAGTTTGTGTTTCTTTGCTAATTTTCTGTTTAGTTGGTCTGTCTGTAGATGTGAGTGGGGTATTAAAGTCTCCCACTATTATTGTGTTATTGTTAATTTCCCCTTTCATACTTGCTAGCATTTGTCGTACATATTGCAGTGCTCCTATGTTGGGTGCATATATATTTATAATTATTATATCTTCTTCTTGATTGATCCTTTAATCATTATGTAGTGGCCTTCTTTGTCTCTTTTCACAGCCTTTGTTTTAAAGTCTATTTTATCGGATATGAGTATTGCTACTCCTGCTTTCTTTTGGTCTCTGTTTGCATGGAATATCTTGTTCCAGTCCTTCACTTTCAGTCTGTATGTGTCCCTTGTTTTGAGGTGGGTCTCTTGTAGGCAGCATATATAGGGGGCTTGTTTTTGTATCCATTCAGGCAGTCTTTGCCTTTTGGTTGAGGCATTCAACCCATTTATGTTTAAGGTAATTATTGATAACTATAATCCATTGCCATTTACTTTATTGTTTTGGGTTCGGGTTTATATGCCTTTTTTGTGTTTCTTGTCTAGAGAATATCCTTTAGCATTTGTTGGAGAGCTGGTTTGGTGGTGCTGAATTCTCTCAGCTTCTGCTTGTCTGTAAACTTTTGATTTCTCCTTCATATTTGAATGAGATCCTTCCTGGTTACAGTAATCTGGGCTGTAGGTTATTTTCTTTCATCATTTTAAGTATGTCTTGCCATTCCCTCCTGACTTGAATAGTTTCTATTGAAAGATCTGCAGTTATCCTTATGAGAATCCCCTTGTGTGTTATTTGTTGTTTTTCCCTTGCTGCTTTTAATATTTGTTCTTTGTGTTTGATATTTGTTAATTTGATTAATATGTGTCTTGGGGTGTTTCACCTTGGGTTTATCCTGTTTGGAACTCTCTGGGTTTCTTGGACTTGGATGATTATTTCCTTCCCCATTTTAGGGAAGTTTTCAACTATTATCTCCTCAAGCATTTTTTCATGGTCTTTCTTTTTGTCTTCTTCTTCTGGGACTCCTATAATTCAAATGTTGGAGCATTTCATATTGTCCTGGAGGTCTCTGAGGTTGTCCTCATTTCTTTTAATTCGTTTTTCTTTTTTCCTCTCTGATTCGCTTATTTCTACCATTCTATCTTCTATTTCACTAATCCTATCTTCTGCCTCCATTATTCTACTATTTGTTGCCTCCAGAGTGTTTCTGATCTCATTTATTGCATTATTCATTGTATACTGACTCTTTTTTATTTCTTCTAGGTCCTGTTAAACCTTTCTTGCATCTTCTCAAGGCTATTTATCTGTGATTCCATTTTGATTTCAAGATTTTGGATCATTTTCACTATCATTATTTAGAATTCTTTATCATGTAGATTCCTTATCTCTTCCTCTTTTGTTTGGTTTGGTGGGCATTTCTCCTGTTCTTTTACCTGCTGGGTATTCCTCTGTCTCTTCATCTTGGTTATATTGCTGTGTTTGGGGTGGTCTTTCTATATTCTGGGAATTTGTGGAGTTCTCTTTATTATATTGTTTCCTCGCTGTGGGTGAGGTTGTATCAGTGGCTTGTCAAGGTTTCTAGTTTAGGGAAGCTTGTGTCAGAGTTCTAGTGGGTGGAGCTGGATTTCTTCTCTGTGGAGTGCAATGAAGTGTCCAGTTATGAGTTATGAGATGTCTATGCTTTTGGAGTAACTTTGAGCTGCCTGTATATTGAAGCTTAGGTGTGTGTTCCTGTTTGCTGGAGAATTTGCATGGTATGTCTTGCTCTGGAACTTGTTGGCCCTTGGGTGGTGCTTGGTTTCAGTGTAGGTATGGAGGCATTTAATGAGCTCCTATTGATTAATGTTCCCTGGATTCAGGATTTCTCTGATGTTCTCAGGATTTGGAATTAAGCCTCGTGCTTCTGGTTTTCAGTTTTAGTTTTTACAGTAGCCTCAAGACTTCTCCACCTATACAGCACTGATGATAAAACATTTAGGTTAAAGATGGAAAGTTTCTCCACATTGAGGGACACCCAGAGAGGTTCACTGAGTTACATGGAGAAGAGAAGAGGGAGGGGGTAGTTAGAGGTGACTGGAATGAGATGAGGTGGGATCAAAAGAGGAGAGAGCAGGCTAGCCCGTAATCACTTCCTTATGTGCACTCCACAGTCTGGTCCACTCAGAGATGTTCACGGAGTTATACAGGGAAGAGGAGAGGGAGGAAGTAGACAGAGGTGGCCAGGAGGATAAAAGAGGGAAATGAAAAGGAGAGAGACAGATCCAGCCAGTAACCAGTTCCCTAAGTGTTCTCCATCGTCTGGAACACACAGAGATTCACAGAGTTGGGTAGAGAAGAGAAGGGGGAGGGAGGAGATGGAGACGACCTGGTGGAGAAAAAGGAGAGTCCAAAGGAGGAGAAAGTGGTCAAGCCAGTAATCTCACTCTCAGGTAAAATTGGGTACAGAAGATTGGGTTTTTAAATTTACAAAATTGACAACAAATACCAAAAAGCAAAGATTAAAAATCTAGAGTAGAGTTTGGATTTTCAAAAAGACAATATTAAAGAAAAGAAGAAGAAAAAAAAAAGTCACAAAAATTATTAAAAAAAACCACCAAAAAAATATATATATGGCATTTGCTTTAAAAATAGTCTTTTTTTTAAAAGAGTAGGTTATAAAAATTAAAATTAAAGGACAAATAGAGAAATTAAAATTTTTAAAAAGTTTAAAAAAAAGAAGAAAAAGAAAAGAAGAAAAAACAATCAAACAACAACATCAAAAAAAAAAGAGAGAGAGAGAGAGAGAATTGTCGTAAAAATAGTAAAGATATATATGGGACTTTCTCTGGTGTTGCGGGCAGTGTGGGGTCACTTCCAAGGTGGTTCCTTCTGTTTAGCTTCTTCTGTTTGCTGGTCTCTTCAGTGTCTGATTTCTGCCCTGACACAAGGGGGACGGTGGTGGACACTTTTTTTTTTTTTTTTTGGCTCACTTGTTCAGTCGCACTGTGGGGAGGGAGGGATGCTGCAGACAGATAACGCTGGCCTGTGCTTGCAGTGTCTCAGCTGCACTGGGCATGTCCCTGCACATGGCGCACACCGCTCGGGCTCTATGTTGCTCCACCGGGAACCGTCTGAGGCCGGCCCTAGGCTGCATGCGCCTCCCCAGCCTAAACCGCTCAGGCTCGGCTCTCAGGTAGCCCTCAGAGCCACAGATTCGGTTGGGCCTGCATTTTGTGCCCTTCCAGGGACCAAGTAGCTCAGGTGTTTGGCGAGCACGGTCGTTGTGACTTTTTGCCTTTCCCATCCCTGCTGCTCAGTTTTCTGGGTGTAACGCTGGCACCCCTTGTCAGGTGGATGGTGACTGTTCAGGACCCCAAGAAGTCTTAGCAAAGAAGCCGGCTTGCAGTTTGGTAGGTAAAGTCTCTCTGGGGCTGTGATTGCCCACTTCCAGCCCTTGCAGCTCTGGCTGTCTGTGACCTGAGGGGTATGGTCTGCAGCCGGCTATTTCTGTTCTATCCTTTGTTCTGTGCACGGTCCTGGCGGTGTCTGATGTTAGAGCTTTTCACGTGGTAGCTATCCCACAGGGTGGTATACTAGCCCGAGTTAGTTCGCTCTGGTTACACTTGTGGCATTCCAGCCTGATTCTTAAAAAACACTGCAGCCCTTGCCTCCCTGCCCAGCCTCCATTTGCTAGTGGCGGATGCAGGCATCTGCGCTGCTTCTCCACTGGGGGAGTTACCGCTGGGCTCGTAATCTGTTGGTTTTAATTATTTATTTATTTTTCTTCCCTGTTACGTTGCCCTCTGTGCTTCCAAGGCTCACCACAGACTCGGCAGCGAGAGTGTTTCCTGGTGTTTGGAAACTTCTTTTTAAGACTCCCTTCCTGGGATGGGACTCGCTTCCCAGGACAGAGCTCCCTGCCTACCTATTTTGTCTCTTTTTTCATCTTTTATATTTTTCCTACCCTGTTTTTGAAGACAATGATCTGCTTTTCTGGGTGCCTGATGTCCTCTGCCAGCATTCAAAAGTTGTTTTGTAGAGTTTATTCAGGGTTCAAATGTTCTTTTGGTGAATTTGTGGGGGAGAAAGTGGTCTCCCCATCTGATTCCTCCACCATCTTAGGACTTTCCCCTCGTGAATATGCATTTCTGAGATAACATGTCTTGAGGTGTGTCATCACTGTTCATAAAACAATTGAAATGAATTATTTGTTGAGTCATTTTCAGCTCAAGTTTTGAGAGAAGAAAAAAAAAAAAAAAAAGAACAGGCAAGTTAAGAAGAACCTGTTTCATCAACAGAAAAGGGACGATTAAAAAAAAAAAAAGAAAAAAAGAAAGAAAGGCATGCTACTTACAGTTTATTTCCCCTTGCAGCTTGGGGACTTCTGGCCTTCCTACCTGTTACCCTCTCAAGACTTTCTGTTATAATTCATTTACCAGAATCAAAAATGCCATACCCTAAATTCTAAGGAGATGATAGAAACGTCATCTAGGTTTTTCATTTTCTACAGCAGGAAATAGGCAAGATGACTGTTAGATCACAAGAATCTGTCATATCCTGCTTTTTCATGATTTTTTCTACCAAGAAAATAACAGAAAAATGTAAAATGTTCAAGTATCCAAACTCTCCTTAACTCAATGACATTATATAGATAATCTGGTAACATGTGATATCTCAGGAAATAAAACATATAAAAATTTTCTTTGAATAAAATTCTTAAAGATGCACTCTGGCCAACTGAAGAGTAAAACATGATGGTTAGCAACAATTGTAACTTTCCTTACTATGTACCTGCCCTATTCACAGCAACATTAGTTAATTCTCACCATTGTCTTATGAGGGAAATACTATAATGAACAGATGAGAAAACACACACACACAAATATTTTTTTTCAAAGACTCATGACTATTAAATGGCAAATATACAAATCTAGTAATTCTAACTCTACAGCTTTAATTTTCATCATAAAATTTCAATTTTACTTAAAATTCATGATGCATATGGAGTTATAAAGAGGAGGAAATGGCACCCATTCCAAGATTCTTGCCTGGAGAATCCCAGGAACAGAGGACCCTGGCAGGCTACAGTCCTTGGTGTCACAAAAAGTCGGACACAACTGAATGACTTAAATCACCACCACCACCACCACCACCACCATGGGGTTATAAAATGAAAACTTCTAGATGTTTTAACATATTCAATTTAAACCTCAAAAGTGAGATCTAGATTGGAGATATTGATTTCAAAGTATGGAATTGATTTCAAAGCATAAACTTAAAAATAGGGAAGAGGTAGCTGGTGGCAAGAATTTGGAAGGAATATAAGAGGCCAGGAGGAGGGCAGTAGAAGCATGGTACTGGCAATCACAGACAACCAAGGGATGGTCTCAGCAAGTGCATAGTCAAAAGCTAGATAGTCCCATAAAAGTTAAAAAAAAAAAAAGATCACGTCTGATGGCTTGACAAGTTCAGAGTCCCACAGAATGCTTGTGGTAACCTAAAAAAGTAAGTGTGAAAAATAAGGAGAACAAAGGGATGGGAGAAGAACTAATACTAGCAATTTCATCACCTTACATTCATGTAAGTCTTTAAGTGTTTTACGATTTTTGATCTTTCTTCTTCTTTTTTTTTTTTTTCTCATCTAAATGAGTTTGAAATGTGATGTAAAACTCATGTTGTTTTATTTACCCTAGGAACTTGTGTCTGCTTCTCATATGGCAGGAGTCTGATACTTGTAGGAAGAAATGATAGGGAACATTATCTCTATTGCCAAAATAGTGGTTAAATATGAACAGTTCCAGAAATTAGGAAAGGATGCCAATTGATACAACTTTGTTGGAAAAAAAAACATGGAACTTGTCAAAGTTGTTATTGCTGCTTCTGTTGTAAATAAATATCATTTAGAAATAAGGTTAGAATCATCCTTTTGGTTCACTTAACAATGTAACATGATCATTTTCCCATATCAATCCATGTAATGTTCTTTCTTCTTGATGGAATCAGCATTCTTAATTTTTCAAAAAATTCTGTTGGAAAGCCTCTTTCATATTCTGATGTAAATATTAAGAACTATAAGAACCATTCAATTCTTAACAGGCTTACATTTGGAACATTTTAGATGCTCTCTGGACTTCTCTGTTGTGTTTTATTAACATTGTCTCCTAGCATTATATTAAAATGGATTTTATTTTCTCTTTATCTCAATTACATTGACTGACAGTTTGCAATGAGTTTCCAAGTAACACTTAGGGGAGGCTTAGGTTTCCTACTCTACTCTACTTCAAAATAATAAAAAGTCATTTTTAAAAAAATTTTCTGCTAATGAAGACAATTTGCTTTTTACCTCATATATAAATTGCCAAATACAATAAGGCTTTAGATTATGCAACCATCTGACATGTTGAACTTTTAAAGAGCTTCTCCCCACCCCACAACCCCCCACAAAGTAATAATCTTGAATTCTGTGTGGGAGAAATTTAAGATTTATGTATTAATTGAATCATGGCTATTTGTTCTCTCTACATAAATCAAAATAAGTTTTTAAATAATAAATAATAAATTATTATTGTGTTGCACCAAAAATACAGGCTTTGAGCTTAGATTTGGGTTTTCTGAACATAGAATTAAGCACAGATAATTGACCTGTACAAATCCATTAATATTTATATTGGGGGTGAGTGGAATAGATCAGTACATCAAGTATTTTGAAAATAACTTGAGAGTTAAACTGCACATCTGTCCCCTAATAGCACTGAATGTTCCAAGTACATATTAACTTAGCCATTTTCTCTTACTCTTAGAACCTACTTCTGCATGTCCAACCATGTAAATATCACTTTGCAGAATTTGTAAATATTTCCTTTTTATGTTATACATATACATAGATACATTCAAATATATATACATAGGATTTTGCTCTTCAGCCTTACACTATGGACCTTGTTTATTGAATATAACCATCATTGTGGGTGAGAATCCTCACATCTTACCCTCAAAGAAGGAAAGGATGTTAGTAAAGGAAAGAAAAGTTTATAGAGAAATAAATGCAAAGGAGGTATATTTTTAAATATTTTAATTTGGAAATACGTAGTACCTTTCACAGTCCTTATAAAAAATAAAACAAAACAACAACAACAACATAAAAGGTTGCTTAATCAGTACCATTTCCCTGCATTTTGGTTTGTCTAATTGTATCAAACACAACTCTGAAGCCAGAACACAGAGTTCAAGCTTTATAATCTGTGAATTTAGGCAAATTACTGTAATTGACCTATGATTCAGTTTCCTCATCTAAAAGAAAGAGGATCGTGTAGTAGTAATACCATAGTTCTTTTTCTGAGGAATAGTAAACAACTAGAATATTATATGCAAAGTACTTAGAATAGTCCTGACCTATATTAAGCACTTATTTAATCCTTGCAAACAGTACATAATAATTGTTTTATCGCTTAAACTTTCAGAAAAAATCTTTATTTTTAATTTTCAATAAATATTACTTCAAACTTATTTTGACAATTTTAGCAAAAGAAGACATGCCTTCTAATTCTGTAATAATTACAATGAGCTGGAGTTACACATGATGGGAGAAATATCAATAATCTCAGATATGCAGATGGTACCACCCTTATGGCAGAAAATGAAGAGAAACTAAAGAGCCTCTTGATGAAAGTAAAAGAGGAAAGTGAAAAAGCTGGCTAAAAACTCAACATTCAAAAAACTAAGATCATGACATCCTATCACTTCATGGCAAATAGATGGGGAAACAATGGAAGTAGTGACAGGCTAAAATTTTTTGGGCTCCAAAATCACTGCAGATGGTGACTGCAGCCATGAAATTAAAAGACGTTTACTCCTTGGAAGAAAAGTTATGACTAACCTAGACAGCATAGCAAAAAGCAGAGACATCACTTATCCAACAAAGGTCCATCTAGTCAAAGCAGTGGTTTTCCCAGTAGTCACGTGAGAGTTGGACTACAAAGAAAGCTGAACACCAAAGAATTGATGCTTTTGAACTGTGGTGTTGGAGAAAATTCTTAAGAGTCCCTTGGATTGCAAGAAGATCAAACCAGTCAATCCTAAAGATGTTCAGTCTTGAATATTCATTGGAAGAATTGATACTGAACCTGAATCTCCAATACTTTGGCCTCCTGATATGAAGAACTGATTCATTGGAAAAGACTTTGACACTGGGAGAGATAGAAGGCAGTTGGATAAGGGGACGACAGAGGATGAGATGGTTGGATGGCATCACTGACTTAATGGACATGAGTTTGAGTAGGCTCCAGTAGCTGATGAACATGGAAACCTGGAGTGCTGCAGCCTATGAGGTTCCAAAAAGCGACTGAGTGACTAAACTGAACTGAACTGAATGACCTGAATTACCATGATGGTGTGGTCTCTCACCTATAGCCAGACATCCTGGAGTATGAAGATCAAGTTAGCCTTAAAAAGTTTTACTTCAAACAAAGTTAATGGAGGGGATGAAATTCCAGCTGAGCTATTTCAAAACCTAGAAGATGATGTTTTAAAGTGCTGCACTCAATAGTTTGTGTAACTCAGCATTGGCAACAGGACTGGAAAAGGTCAGTATTAATTTCAATTCTAAAGAAGGGCGATGCCAATGAATGTTGAAACTACCTTACAATTGTCTTCATTTCACATACTAACAATGCTACGCTCCATGTGCTTCAAGCTAGTTTTCATGAATACATGATGTAGAAACTCAAGATGTACAAGCTGGATTTCAAAGAGGCAGAGAAACCAAAGATCAAATTGTCAACATTTGTTGGATCATGAGGAAAGCAATGGAGTTCCAGAAAAACATCATCTACTTCTGCTTCATTGACTACGCTAAAGCCTTTAACTATGGATCACAACCAAACCTGTAGGAAATTCTTAAAGTGATGGGAGTACCAGACCACTTTGCTTGTCTCCTGAGAGACGTGTATGGGAGTCAAGAAGCAACAGTGTGAATCAGACATGGAACAACTGACTGGTTCAAATTTGGGAATGGAGTATGACAAGGCCATAAGGTATATTGTAATTATGCTTATTTAACTTATACACAGAGTACCTCATTTAAAATGCTGACTTAGATGAGTCACAAGTTGGAATCAAGATTGTTGGGCAAAATATCAAAAACCTCATATAAGCAGATGATACTATTCTAATGGCAGAAATTGAAGGAGAACTAAAGAGCCTCTTGATGAAGGTGAAAGAAGAAACTGAAAAAGTTGCTTTGAAACTCAACATTAAAAAATGATGATATGGCATTCAGTCCCATCACTTCATAGCAAATGGAAACAGTGACAGATTTTATTTCCTGGGCTCCAAAATCACAGTGGATAGTGACAGCAGCCATGAAATTAAAAGATGCTTACTCCTTGGAAAGAAAATTCTGACAAACATAGACAGTGAGTTAAAAATCAGAGACATCACTTTGCTGACAAACGTCTGTACAGTCAAAGGTATGGTTTTTCCAGTAGTATGTATGGGTGTGAGAACTGGACCATAGAGAAGGCTGGGAGCTGAAGAACTAATGCTTTTGTACTGAGGTGCTGGAAAAGACTCTTGAGAGTCCCTTAAACTATAAGGAGATCAAACCAATCAATCATAAAGGAAATCAATCCTGAATATTCATTGGAAGGACAGATGCTGAAAATGAAGTTCCAGTACTTTGGTCACCTGATGCAAACAGCCAACTAACTGGGAAAGATTCTGATGCTGGGAAAGATTGAAGGCAAGGGAAGCAGGTGACAGAAGATGAGATGGTTGGATGGCATCACAAACACAAAAGACAGGAGTTTGAACAAACTCCAGACGATAGTGGAAAACAGGAGAAACTTGTGTGTTAGTCCATGGGACCCCCAAAATTTGAAAGACTTAATGACTGAACAACAGCAACTAAAACAGTCTCCTGCCTTACAATTGAAAGTAATTTCTCACAGTTTTTGGTTTTACAAAACATTCATATTCACAGCAATGCCTATATGAAGAAGTTAATTTGAATTTATTTCTCTTAAGTAATCTGGGACAAAATATATATCTGTAATAATCTATTTTAATATATTATGATTTTTGTATCTACTTTCATATTATACTATCAAAACTTACATGCAAACAATTTTTATATTTATGAACAGGTATGCTTTTCAATTTCCAGTTACTGTCTGAAAGGACTTTAAAGTGCCATGTTTTATTCTAATCATTATAGCTGGAAGATGTTTTTGCAGACACACCCTTCATGTATAAGTGTTGAATTAATTTTGATTTATAATTATGCATTCAGATCATCTTGACCAAAGGAGATGTCCATGAGTCACAACTAGTCAATTTAATGGCATATAATAAGAACATAAACCCAGTTACAAAAATGGAAGAGAGTCTCATCAGTAGAAGAGAATCCAGCAGGCATTTCATTCCATGTGTGCTAATCCAAATAGAAATTTAGTATCTGGGAAAATACATATGCATTATAGATAATGAGTGGTCAAAGTCTTGGAAGGGTAATAATATTGGAAATGGATAATTTTTTTTTTTTTTTTTTTTTTTTTTAGTAAGACATAGGAAAATAGTCCCAGAAAAATCTCTCAAGGGATTATGAACTGAGTTTTAGCCTCTGGAAATGAGGGTGATGGGAGATTGCCAAAGGTATTTCAAACATCTTAGCATGTATAAAATGTTTGTAATCCAAAGCTAGTAAGATAGCATAAATAATATTGAGATTCACTTTTAGGAGTGGAATTTAAGTATCCAGCTTGATTAAACCTATGTAAAAGATTGTGTAGTATTTTTCTCCTATTATTTTATATGAATGCATATAACAGAGAAAAAAATGGCACACATTATGTGTGAAGTGAAATAAATTACCCAAAGTGTATATATGTGCCTTAGTGTTCAGTCAGTTCATTGTGCCTGACTCTTTGCAACCCTATGGACTGTAGCCCACCAGGATCCTCTCACCATGAGATTCTCTAGGAAGAACACTGGAGTGGGTTGCCATGCTCTCCTCCAACGGATCTTCCTGACCCAGGGATTAGACTCACATCTCTTCTATCTCCTGCATTGCAGGTGGATTCTTTACCAAGTAAGTTACCTGGGAAACTCACCAAAAGTGAATACTTCATGCTAATTTCCACACAAGTTAAGAAATGGAAATTTCCAGCACCCAAGAATCTTCCCTTCTGCCTCTCACGGTTCATTACCCACTACCAATATTCTTATTTCTAATCATAATTATACCTGCTTATACAGATAGGCCTCAGGGAGATCAGTAAAAGCAGAGAGACTGGGGATCCCTCCACTCCTGGGCTTGCTCCAATATCAGATCCAACATCTTCTGGACCTCCTTCCTGGTGACTCCAGTGGGGACTTTGCCTTGGTTCCTGGGCTGCAAATTGACTGACACCTGACAACCAGTGAAGGTTAACATGCTCAGTGAGGACAGCAGTGGGACAATCAGGGTGCAGGGAATGTTATCCAGCTACATGGAGTAGCTGAAGCACATGCTTCTTCTAGTCAGGGCCTGACAAAATGTGGTCCACTGGAGAAGGGACTGGCAAACAACCTTAGTATTCTTGCCTTGAGAACCCCATGATCAGAATGAAAAGGCAAAAAGCTATTACACTGAAAGATGAACTCCCCAGGTCAGTAGGTGTCCAATATGATACTAGGGAAGAGAGGACAAATAGCTTCAGAAAGAATGAAGAGGTTGAACCAAAGTGGAAATGACACCCAGTTGTGGATGTGCCAGGTTGTGAAAGTAAAGTCTGATACTGTAAAGAACAATATTGCATAGGTTCGTGGAATATAAGGTCCAAGAATCAAGGTAAATTGGATGTAGTCAAGCAGATAACAAGAGTGAACATTGACATTTTAGGAATCAGTTAACTAAAATAGATAGAAATGGGTGAGTTTAATTCTGATGACCATTATATTTACTACTATGGGTAAGAATCCCTTAAAAGAAATGGAGTAACCCTCATTGTGAATTATAGTTTGAAATATACTTGGATGAAGTCTCAAAAGTGACAGAATGATCTCAGTTCTTTTACAAGGCAAACCATTCAACATCACAGTATTGAGAAGAGAAAGGCAAAGGAGAAAAGGAAAGATACACACATCTGAATGCAAAGTTCCAAAGAATAGCAAGGAAAGATAAGAAAACCATCCTAAGTGATCATGCAAAGAAATAGAGAAAAACAATCGAATGGGAAAGACTAGCAATATCTTTAAGAAAATTAGAGGTACCAAGGCAATATTTCATGCAAAGATTGGTAAAATAAAGAATAGAAATGGTATGGATGTAATAGAAGCAGAAGATATTAAGAAATGGTGGCAAGCATACACAGAAGAACTAAAGAAAAAAAAAGAACTTAATGACCAGATAGCCACAATGGTGTGATCACTCTCCTAGAGTCAGACTTCTTGGAGTGCAAAGTCAAGTGGGCCTCAGGAAACATCACTACAAAGCTAGTGGAGGTGATGGGATTCCAAGCCTAAAAGATGATGCTGTGAAAGTGTTGCACTCAGTGTGCCAGCAAATTTAGAATACTCGACAGTGGCCACAGGACTGGAAAGGGTCAGTTTTCCTTCCAATCCTAAATAAGGACAATGCCAAAGAATGTTCAAACTACTATACAGTTGCACTCATCTCACACTAGCAAAATTATGATCAAAATCCTTCAAGCTATGGTTCAACAATACTGAACTGAACTTCCAGATGTACTAGCTAGATTTAGAAAGGCAGAAGAATCAGAGATAAAATTGCCAACATCCTCTGGATCATAGAAAAAGCAAGGGAATTAAAAAAAAAAAAATCTACTTCTGCTTTTTTGGCTACACTAAAGCCTTTGACTGGATCACAGCAAACTATGGAAAATTCTTAAAGAGATGGGGATACCAGACCACTTGACCTGCCTCCTAAGAAAACTGTATGTAAGTCAAGAACTGGACATGGAACAGGAACTGGTTCAAAATTGAGAAAGGAGTATCAGGGATGTATATTGTCCCCTTCTTCTTTAACCTATATGAAGAGCACAGCATATGAAATGCCAGGCTGGATGACTCACAAACTGGACTCAAGATTTCAGGGAAGCGTATCAACAATCTCAGATATGCAGATGACACCACTTTAATGGCAGAAATTGAAGATGAACTAAAGAACCTCTTGACGATGGTGAAAGGAAAGAATGAATAAACTGACTTAAAAATCAACATTCAAAAAATGAAGATCATGGCATCCAGTCTCATCACTTCATGGCAAATAAATGGGCAAAAAATGAAAACAGTGACAGATTTCATTTTCTTGGGCTAAAAATCACTGCAGATGGTGAGTGAAGTCAAGAAATTAAAAGACCAACTTCTTCACTCGCCTCTTTCACTTTCATCAAGAAGCTTTTTAGTTCTTCACTTTCTTCCATAAGGGTGGTATCATGTGCATATCTGAGGTTATTGATATTTCTCCTGGCAATATTGATTCCAGCTTGTGCTTCCTCCAGCCCAGCATTTCTCATGATGTACTCTGCACATAAGCTAAATAAGCAGGGTGACAATATACAGCCTTGACGAACGCCTTTCCTGAATTTGGAACCAGTCTGTTGTTCCATGTCCAGTTCTAACTGTTGATTCTTGACTTACATACAGATTTCTCAGGAGGCACGTAAGGTGGTCTGGTATTCCCATCTCTTTAAGAATTTTCCACAGTGTTTTGTGATTCACACAGACAAAGTCTTTGGCATAGTCAAGAAAGCAGAAGTAGATATTTTTCTGGAATTATCTTTTATTTTTGATGATGAAATGGATGTTGGCAATTTTGATGTCAATAATATTCCAAAAATGTATTAATTTCCTTTCTTGAAAGTAATATATATATGAAAGTGAAAGTGACAATGCTGGTCATTCAGTCGTGTCTGACTGTTTGTGACCCATGGACTGTAACACACCAGGCTCCTTTAACCATGGAATTTTCCAGGCAAGAATCCTGGAGTGAGTTGCCATTGCCTTGTGGTAATTTGGTGTCAGACTTTTCTCTCTCTCTCTCTCTCTTTTTTTTTTTTTTTCCTTTGATGAGAAATTCTGATGTCTGTAGTGTTATTCTACAATGATACATATTCTGATGTATAATTGTTATTGTAATGAACATTCATCCAATAATTAATGAGATTGAATAACTTCCCGTAGTTTTATGAAGCATCTGGATTTCATTTTGATGTTCATAAACTTGCTCATATCGCTTACCAACTTTCCTGTTTTGCTGCCTATTTTTTCTTTATTGATTAGCATAAGTTTCACATGTAAGGAATGCACATGAAAACTTTGTTCTTTATGTATCTGTGAAAACACATATTTGGTCAATCTATGGCTTGCCTTTGTGCTCTCTAATAGTGTAGACTTGCTGTTGGTCAGTCGCTGTCATGTCTGATTCTTTGAAACCCCATGGACTGCAGCACTCCACCCTTCCCTGTCCATCACCAACCCCCAGAGCTTGCTCGGACTCATGTCAATCGAGTCAGTGATGCATACAATCATCTTATCCTCTGTCATCCCCTGCTTCTCCTGCCTTTTCTCTTTCCCAGCATCAGGGTCTTTTCTAATGAGTCGATGCTACATGTGGTCAAAGTATTGGAGTTTCAGCTTTAGCATCAGTCCTTGGTTGATTGATTGAAAGGATTGATTTCCTTTAGGTTTGACTGGTATGATCTCTTAGTCTAATTTTTCAAGTTTTTCTTATGGCAAGTAAGGAAAATGTTGTATTCTCCAAATTTAAGGAAGAAAATAGAAAAAGTACTATTGTTTAACCTTATAGTCAAGCCCTGAACAACTAAATATAGTGCCTGATTAACCCGCACCAACTTGATATGTTTCAGCAAACTCTGGGTGTTGGTGATGGACAGGGAAGACTGGCTTGCTTCAGTCCATAGGATTCCAAAGAGTCAGACATGACTGAGGGACTGATCTGAACTGAGCCAGCACCAATCAATAGTCAACAATTCTGCTTCTATATGGTTACTTCTGAATGATACACAGCCCCTAAAAGCCTTACTTCCTCTGCTCTGTTACTTTTGTTTGTAAAGTCAGCCAGTGTTTGAATGTCGTTCTGCCCTAAAATGTCTATGCATCCGTATGAAAGAATCTGACAACTTTCACTGCAAATCTCTAACAGGCCAGTGAAAGTGATTTTGCTAATATTGGCAACTGTGAAGAGCTCTTTACCTTGGAAAAAATGCACTTTAATCTCTTTACTGTGTATAATTCAAGCTCTAATACTATGCTTCTTTTTTAAACTTATAATTTTAAACTTCAGTTTCTCCTTTTTAAATTAGTGTTTTGAACATTTGCGTGTGCATGTGTCATTTGTGCTTATTTTTTGTAACAGATGTATTAAGGTATAATTGGCATATATTAAACATAATTAAAATGTATAATTTTACAGCAATCGACACATGTATATACCCCGGAAACCAACACAATAATTGATTAAATAAACACATGCAAGTTACCTAAAAATTCCTAAGTCACTTTGTAATTCTTTTCTCAACCTCTTCTTGCCATTCTTTTCTCCTTCTATAGTCATCATTTGTACAGCTGTTTGTCATAATAAGTTAGTTTACATGTTCTTGCCCTTATGCTAATACACAATGCATCACGCACTTGATCATGCACTGTCTCTCAGCAAAATATTTCAAGATTTATCTATGGTGTAGTGCCTACCAATGTTTCTTATTTTAAAATAGTATTTTTATCCATTTGTATATACCAGAGCTCGTTTTTCCATTCACTTGTTAATGTACATTTGAAGTGTTACAAATTTTTGCTAACTTAAAACTGCTCTAAATATTTCTGGAATACACTTTCATTTATCTTGGATAAATACCAAAGAGTGGAATGGCTCTGTCATGTGGTAAGGTTCTGTCTCATTTCTTAAGAAATAGCCAAAGCATTTTCCAAAGTGTCTGCACCATTTTGCAGTTCTACCATCAAAGTATAAACTTAGTCATTATGCTTATACTCCCAGTCTTTGTATCATCAGTCTTTTACATTTTAGCCTTTCTAATTGATGTATTTCTCATTTTGATGTTAGTTTGCATTTTCTTAATGAGTAGTTATGTCAAACATCTACTTGTGTGCTTATTTGCAAACTGTACATTTCTTTGGTGAAGGGTGTTTTTATTTTTATTTTTTTTGCCTATCAGTATTTGCTTATTTTGCTTATTTGACTTCTTATACCTGAGTAGTGAGAATTCTCTACATATTCTGATACAAATCCTTTGTCAGATTTGTAACTATATTTATCATTTATTTTTCACTACCTGTTCACATTACAAATTTGTGTTTTGTTTTGTTTTGTTTTTCTGTCTTTCTTTCTCTTTTGATCTCTTTCTGACAATTCCTTCCTGAGATAAATACTATTTCCTTTGATGTTGTTAATTTTGTTGACAGCAAAAACGAGTAAGTTTATTGCATTACCTATTAAAGTTTGCTATGTTATGCTGGGATTCCTGACCTCTGGATGAGCAGATTTCAATCCAGGGGCAGAGACAAGCCTTGACTACATGGACCTTTTTGTATAGCAAAGTTTTATTAAAGTATGATAGAGATAGGGAGAGCTTCTGACATAGACAACAGAAGGAGACAGAAAGAGTGCTCCTTTGATAGTTTTTAGCAAGGCATTTTACATCTGCTGGAGAGCTTCTAATCAGATTAAAAAAAAAAAAAAAAAACCTCAAAACTGAGGGAGTTTCACCAAGCCCCTTTCCCACAATATGCATCTTTGAAATAAGAGGTCACAAGATGTGTCTTCCCTGGCCATAAAGCAATTGATATGAATACTGGTTTGCTGAGCCATTATCAGCTCAAGGTTTGAGAAAAGAAAAAACAAACAAACAAACAAAAAACAGTTGGTCTTAGGCAAAACCAGTTTTGTCAACAGAGAAGTGGGAAAAATAAAGTCTGCCACTGCAGTTTATTTCCTGCTGCTGCTTGGTGTCCTCTGGCCTTCTTAACTGTTACCCTTTTACTAGAATCATATCATCTAGAGTAGATTTTCAAGGTCAATTTTTGTTTGTTTACTTTTGCAATTTTTTTAAAGTTTATATATAGGTTTTTTAAATGTTTGAGAATTTTTTTAAAAAAGAAATTGGGGACATATTTACCCAGTTTTACCACTGGTTTAAAAATAAAGTGGGACGGGCATCTGTGAGAACTACTTTGGCCAAGATAATTATTTTCTTTATAAATAACCTCGGAGCATTTCATCAAAACATTTTGACCTTTGATATAGACACATATGTCAGTGACACAGAATGGAGAGTTCCAAAGATGACCCACGGATATATGGTTACTTGATTTAAATCGAAGTACCAAAATAATTCAGTTGAAAATATATTTTTTACCACATTTTGTTGAAGCAATAAGACAATAATTTTGAATTGGGAAAACAATAGATTAAAAAGGCAGAATCTCCATCTATCTTCCTTTCCTTACCATATGCCTTATTGGTATTGGAATAAAATGTAAAACCTAAAAATACAAACATCTAGAAGAAAACATGTAGAGAATATTTAACTTTGGATCGGCAAAGTTTGTCTTTTGTCTTTAAATTTGGCATAAAATAAGTAGGAAATGTAAAACCTAAAATGTGTTGAGATTTAGAAAAAAATTAAATTAATATTCAAAAGAGTCTGTTAAAAAATAAAATATAGGGAGAAAGATAAAGATGGATGTAGCAGATGAAGAGGACATAGAACTCACATCTCTCCATGAACACATCAAAAATACATGTAGAGAAATTCTTTCTAAAACCTAAGTGGATCCTTCCAGAATTACTTCTATATAACTAAGACTATAAGAAACATCCATGTGGAATCAGGTAGAAATTTAAAAGAAGCAGTCAGGTATTGAACTATGCCCCTTGGAGAGAACTCAGAGGAAAAGGGAGAGTACACAGATGGAGATACTCTCTGGGGAGTAAGTGGTTTGAGCTTCATATTGAGATCCCCAGCCCTGGCATTATACACAGAAAATATGAAGCACTTTGGCTGAATGGAGAGCCAGTGGAACTAACAGAAGGGCTATGGGAAGCCTAGACTCAGTTCATGAGTGCATGTGCATGCTTGATTATTCTCAAAGCAGGGCAGAAAGGAAGAATTAAAAACTGCTCCAGTGACTAGCTGGTTTCCCATGACTGCCAATGTGAAAGTCTGAGCACAAGTTGGGTGAAGGCTCCAGTCCTGTTGGTTTCACAGGTTAGCTCCCCACTGAAGTAAGGGCTTGGCTGTGAGACATAGAGGTAACATAGGCCTCAAGTTGCATCTGAGCAAGGTGGGGGCAGCCATCACTGATGCTTATACAGGCAATACATCAGAACAAGCCTGGGTCTCAGACTCTGGTCAGACCACACCAGCCTGTCCCAAGAACCATGCCAAGTGCCCACATCAGCCCCTTGTGCTCCAGCACTGCTCTCTCAGAGGGTAAGGTTTCCAGGGCCAATTCTTGAAGCCAATGGACTGATCCTCAGCAGCCTGGGCTATGACTGTCTCCCCAATACGGAGGTGATGGGCAGAGTGGGATGAAGACCCAGTGCAGCTGGCTCTGGCCCTAGTCCCTTAATTTCCATCCACATCTCCAACCAAGGTAATAGCTGCTAGATATTCTGGGGAAAGATATGACTTGTATTCACATCAAATCTGTCTCTTCCACCTAAAGCCACTGGGCATACACAGACTGTATAAATATGGCCCCAGCCAAGGACATTCCTTGAAGATCACAGTAGGAACTCGTTTCACCTAATTTCATAGATATAGGAAAGTTTAAGTAAAATATAAATACATAGACATTTGTCTCAATTGAAAGAGCAAGAGAAACTTCCAAAAGCAAACAAACTACTGTGGCAGAAATAAGCAATTTACCAGGTAAATAACCATTTCATTCTCCAGGGGATCTCCCTGACCCAGGGATCAAACCTGGGTCTTCTGCATTGCAGGCAGATTCTTTACTAACTGAGTCACTAGGGAAACCAAATAATACCAAGCTTTTGTATTAAGAAAGGTAAATGAATTAGGAAAAAGAAGAACTGAAAACAGTGAGAATTTTAACTAGATTAGAAAAAAAGCAAGAAAAATAACCAGTTATAAATGGAGAATGCTGCTGCTGCTGCTGCTGCTAAGTCACTTCAGTCATGTCCGACTCTCTACGACCCCATAGATGGCATCCCAACAGGCTCCACCGTCCCTGGGATTCTCCAGGCAAGAACACTGAAGTGGGTTGCCATTCCCTTCTCCAATGCATGAAAGTAAAAACTGAAAGTGAAGTCACTCAGTCGTGTCTGACCCTCAGCGACCCCATGGACTGCAGCCTTCCAGGCTCCTCCATTCATGGGATTTTCCAGGCAAGAGTACTGGAGTGGGGTGCCATTGCCTTCTCCGATAAATGGAGAATAAAGTATATAAAATGAAAAAAAAAAAAAAAACACTAGAAGGTTTATATCTGTGCTTCACATGATATACTCTGCATAAAAGTTAAATAAGCAATGTGATAATATACAGTCGATGTATACATTTTTCAATTTGGAACCAGTCCATTGTTCCGTGCCTGATTCTAACTGCTGCTTATTGATCTTCATACAGATTAATTGAAGGCAGATAACCTGTTCTAGTATTCATATTGCTTTAGGAACTTTACACCATTTGTTGTGGTTCACACAGTCAAAAGCTTTAGCATAATCAATGAAACACATGTTTTTTTTCTGGAATTCTCTTGCTTTTTACATGATCTAGCAAATGCTGGCCATTTGATCTTTGCATTTTCAAAATCCAGCTTGAATATCCAGAAGTTCTTGGTTCACGTACTGTTGAAGTGCAATTTGGAGAATTTTGAGCATTACTTTGCTAGTATGCGAGATGTGTGAAATTGTACAGTAGTTTGAATAGTCTTTGGCATTGCCTTGCTTTGAGATTGGGATGAAAATGGACATTTTCCAGTCCTGTGGCCATTGCTGAGTTTTTCAAAATTGCTGGCATGCTGAGTGTAGCATTCAGTAAGTCAGTTCAGTCACTCAGTCATGTCCAACTCTCTGTGACCCCATGGAATACAGCACACCAGGCTTCCCTGTCCATCATGAAATCCGAGAGCTTGCTCAAACTCATGGTCATCAAGTCAGTGATTCCATCCAACTGTCTCATTCTCTGTCGTCTCCTTCTCCTCCTGCCTTCAATATTGCCCAGCATCAGGGTCTTTTACAATGAGTAATTTCTTCATATTAGGTAGCCAAAGTATTGGAGCTTCAGCATCAGTCCTTGTAATGATTATTCAGGACTGATTTCCTTTAGGATTGACTGCGTTGATCTCCTTGAGTCCAAGGGACTTTCAAGAGTCATCTCCAACACCATATTTCAAAAGCATCGTTCTTTGGTGCTCAGCTTTCTTTATAATCCAATTCTCACATCCATACATGACTACTGGAAAAACCAGAGCTTTGACTAGATGGATCTTTGTCAGCAAAGGTGCTTTGTAATAAGCTGTCTAGTTTGGTCATAGCTTTTCTTTCAGGGAGCAAGTGTCTTTTAATTTCATGGTTGCAGTCACCATCTGCAGCGATTTGGGAGCCCCCCAAAATAAAGTCTGTCACTGTTTCCATTGTTTCCCAATCTATTTGCTATGAAGTGATGGGGCCAGTAGCCGTGATCTTAGTTTTTTAAATGTTGAGTTTTAAACCGACATTTTCACTCTCCTCTTTCACTTTCATCAAGAGGCTCTTTAGTTCTTCTTCGCTGCCATAAGGTTACTGTCATCTACATACCTGAGGTTATTGATATTTCTCTCAGCAATCTTGATTCCAGCTTGGGTTTCATCCAGTCTGTCATTTCCCATGATGTACTCTGAATATAAGTTAAAGAAGCAGGATGACAATATACAGCCTTGACTTCATCATTTCCCAATTTGGAACCAGTCTGTTGTTCCATGCCCAGTTCTAATTGTTGCATTTTGACCTGCATACAGATTTGTCATTGGTCAGGTAAGGTGGTCTGGTATTCCCATCTCTTTAAGAATTTTTCACAGCTTGTTGTGGTCCACACAGTCAAAGATTTTGGAGTAGTCAATAAAACAGAAGTAGATGGTTTTTTTCTGGAACTTTCTTGTTTTTTCAGTGATCCAAAGGATGCTGGCAATTTGATCTCTGGTTCGTCTGCTTTTCTAAATCCAGCTTGAACATCTGGACATTCACAGTTGAAGTCTAGTTTGGATAATTTTGAGAATTATTTTGCTAGAGTGTGAGATGAGTCCAATTCTGCATTAGTTTGAACATTTTTTGGCATTGCCTTTCTTTTATATTGGAGTGAGATCTGACCTTTTCCAGTCCTGTGGCCACTGCTGAGTTTTCCAAATTTGCTGGCATTTTGAGTGCAGCACTTAAACACAACATCATCTTTTAGGATTTGAAATAGCTCAAGTGGAATTCCATCACCTCCACTAGCCTTGTTCATAGTGATGGGTCCTAAGATCCACTTGACTTTGGACTCCAGGATGTCTGGCTCTAGGTGGCTGATCACACCATCATGGTTATCTGGGTCACAAAGATATTTTTTCTATAGTTCTTCTGTGGATTCTTGCCGCCTCTTATTAATATCTTCTGCTTCTGTTAGGGCCATACAATTTATGTTCTTTATTGAGCCCATGTTTGGATGAAATGTTCCCTTGATATCCCCTGCTTTCTTGAAGAGATCTCTAGTTTTTCCGATTCTATCACTTCCCTCTATTTCTTTGCATTGATCACTGAGGAAGGCTTTATCTCTCCTTGATATTCCTTGGAACTCTGCACTCAAATGGATATATCTTTCCTTTTCTCCTTTGCCTTTGACTTCTTTTCTTTTCTCGGCTCTTTGTAAAGCCTCCTCAGACTACCATTTTGCCTTTTTGCATTTCTTTTTCTTGAGAATGATCTTGATCACTGCCTCCTGTACAGTGTCATGAACCTCCATCCATAATTCTTCAGGCACTCTGTATCAGATCTAATCCCTTGAATCTATTTGTCACTGCCACTGTATAAATGTAAGGAATTTTATTTAGGTCATACATGAATGGTCTAGTGGTTTTCTCTACTTTCTTCAGATTACATATGAATTTTGCCATAAGGAGTTCTTGATCTGAGCCACAGTCAGCTCTCTTTTTTGATTGACATACAGAACTTCTCCATGTTTGGCTGCAAAGAATATAATCTATCTGATTTTGGGATTGACCATCTGGTGATGCCCATTTCTGGAGACTTCTCTTGTGTTTTTGGAAGAGGGTGTTTTATGACAAGTGTGTTCTCTCGGCAAAATTCTGCTAGCCTTTGTCCTGTGTCAATTTGTACTACAAGACCAAATTTGACTGTTATTCCAGGCATCTCTTGACCTCCTATTTTGCATTCCAGTCCTCCAGGATGAAAAGTACATATTTTGAGGATGTTGTCTGGAAGGTCTTGTAGTTCTTCATAGACCCATTTTACATCAGCTTCTTCAGCATTATTGGTTGGGGCATACACTTGGTTTACTGTGATATTAAATGGGTTGCCTTGGAAACTAACAGAGATCATTCTGTCGTTTTTGAGATAACACTGAAGTACTTTATTTTGGACCCTTTTGTTAACTATGAGGACTACTCCATTTCTTCTAAGGTATTCTTGCCCACAGTAGTAGATATAATGGTCATCTAAGTTAAATTCCCGCATTCTAGTCCATTTTAGTTCACTGATTCCTAAAATGCTGCTGTTCATTCTTGCCATCTCCTGTTTGACCACTTTCAATTTGCCTTGATTCATGGACCTAACATTCCAGGTTTCTATGTAATATTGTTCTTACAGAATTGGACTTTAGTTCCATCACAGGTCACATCCACAATTGGGCATTGTTTTCGCTTTGGCTCTATCTCTTCTTTGTTTGTCGAGTTATTTCTCCACTCTTCTCCAGTAGCATATTGGGTACCTACCGACCTGGGGGGGTGGGTAATCTTTCAGTGTCATATATTTTTGCCTTTTTATACTGTTCATGGGATTCTCAAGGCAAGAATGCTGAAATTGTTTGACATTTCCTTCATCAGGGGACTATGTTTTGTCAGAACTCTCCATCATGACCTGTCTATCTTAGGTGGCCCTACAGCTCATGGCTCATAGTTTTATTTTGTTAAACAAGGCAGTAATCTTTGTGATCAGTTTGGTTAGTTTTCTGTGATTGCAGTTTTCATTCTATCTGTCCTCTGATGGATAAGGTGAAGAGGTTTGTCGAAGCTTCCTGATGGGAAGTACTGGCTGTGGGGAAATACCAAGCCACGGTATACCAATACCATAGGCAGGGCTGTGCTCAGTAAATCTTTATTCCAATATTCTTCTGATGGGTGGGGCTGTGTTTCATCATGTAGTTTGGCCTGAAGCAATGCTAAAGAATGTTCAAACAACTGCACAACTGTACTCATTTCACTTATTTCAATCCCAAACTTCCAATCTATCCCTCAGTTCTATCCCTTGTAACCAAATACTCCTTCTGAAATCTGTAAGTCTGTTGTGTAACTAAATGCATGATATTTGCCTTTTTCTATATGATATGCTTCACTTAGTATGATAATCTCTAGGGTCATCCAAATTGCTGCAAATGACATTGTTTCATTCTTTTTTATTGATTAATATTCCATTGTGCATTTTTACCAGATCTTCTTTATCTCTTCATCTGTTAATGGATATTTAGGTTACTTTGAAGTTTTTGATATTGTAAAATGTTCTGCAATAAATATTGGGATCCATGTATCCTTCTGAATGATGTTGTTCTCTGGATATATGCCCAGGACTGGGATTGCTGAACCATATGTTAGGTTTATAATTAGATTTTTAAGTAACCTTCATTCTATTCTACATAGTGGCAGAACCAATGTGCATTCCCACCAACAGCTTAGAGAATTCTATTTTTTCCACAAGCTCATCAGTATTTATTGTTTATAGATTTTTGATGATGGCCATTCTGACTAGTGTGAGGTGACTGATATCTCATTGTAATTTTGATTTGTATTTCTCTATTAGTTGGCATATTGAGCATCTTTTCATGTATCTCTTGGTCATCTGTATGTCCTCTTTGGCAAAACACTTATTTAGATCTTCTGACCTTTTTTTTTTTTTTTTAATATTAAGCCACATGAGGTGTTTGTAAATTCAGGAAATTAATCTCATATTGTTCGAATCATTTGTATATATTTTCTCCCATTCTGTGTTGAGTGTTCCATTTGTCTCTGATTTTATTTGCTGTGCAAATCTTATTATACAATTAGGTCCCATCTTTTCATTGTTGTTTTTATTCCCATTGCTCTAGGATGTGGCTCAATAAAAGATATTGTTGTTAAGCCAAAGTATGTTCTGCCTATAGTTTCCTATAAGAGTTTTATAGTATCTAGTCTTATATTTAGTTATTTAATCTGTTTTAAATTTATTTTTGTGTATGGTGTTAGGATGTTTTCTAATTTCATTCCTTCACATGTAACAGTCCAGTTTTTCCAGCAATATTTATTGAAGAGACTGTCCTCATCAACTGTATAGTCTTGACTGCTTTGTCATGGGTTAACTGACAATAGGTGCATAGGTTTATTTTCTGGCTTTCCATTCTGTTCCATTGATCCATATTTCTGTTTTCGTACCAGTATCATGCTTTTCCATTTCTTGAGTGTAGCTCTGACATTTAATCTGAAGTCAGGGAGCCTGATTACTCCAGTTGCACTTTCCTTTTTCAAGATTTTTTTTTGGCTATTTTGGGTCCTCTTTTTTTCCAGACAAATTCTGTGAAAAATGACATTGTTAATTTGATAGAGATTACATTGAATCTGTAGACTGTCTTGGGTACTCTACTACCCAACCAAGGAACGTGGAATATCTTTCAATCTGTCTGTGTCCTCTTTGGTTTCCTTCACCAGTGTCATTTTTAATTTTATTTTTTGGAGAATACTTCTTTTGTCTTCATGAAAGTGAAAAGTGAAAGTGTTAGTCACTTAGTCATGTCTAATTCTTTGCAACCCCATGGAATATAGGCTGCTTACAGTCTGCACATGGAATTATTCTGTCCATGGAATTCTCCAGATAAGAATACTGTAGTGAGTAGCCATACACTTCTCCAGGGGATCTTCCCAACCCAGGGATCAAACCAGTATCTCCCACATTGCAAGTAGATTCTTTACTATCTGAGCTGCTAGTGAAGCCCCTTTGTCTACTTAGGTGGGTTTTTCCCCTTAAATAGAGTGCAATAGATTTCTGTGTATTAGTTTTGTGTTCTGCAAATTTACTAAATTCATTGATTAGCCCTAATGGTTTTCTAATAGCATCTTTAGAGTTTACTTTTCTTTTTTTTAAATGTAGAGTATCATGTCATCTGTCATGCACCCAAGTACTGTATTTCAAACTCTTTTGTTGATTATGATTACTTTGTTTCTTCTATAGGACTCTTGCAAACAGTAGTAGATACATTGGTAATCTGAACTAAATGTACCCATTCCTATGCATTTTAGTTTGCTGATTCCTAGGATGCTGATGTTTATTCTTACCATTTCCTGCTTGACAACCTCCAATTTTCCTTGATTCATGGACCGAACATTCCAGGTTCCTATACAATACTATTCTTTGCAGCATCAGAATTTATTTTCATCACTAGACACATCCACAACTGAGGGTTGTATCTGCTTTGGCCCAGCTGCTTCATCCATTCTAGGGCTATTGGTAATTCTCCTCTGCTCTTTTGCAGTAGCATATTGGATACCTTCAGACCTGGGGACTCATTTTTTGATTTCATATATTTTTGGCCTTTTAATCAGTTCATGAGGTTCTCATGGCAAGTATACGGGGGTGGTTTACCGTTTCCTCCTCTGGTGGATCATGTTTTGTCAGAACTATCTGTTATCACTAGTCCATCTTAGGTGGCCCTGCACAGCATGGCTCATAGCTTTATTGAGTTATGCAAGCCAGTTCACCACAATAAGGCAGTGCTATGGTCTTCCAGTGGTCCATATGGTTGGGAGAGCTGGAGCATAAAGAAGATAAAATGCCAAATAATTGATCCCTTTGAATTGCCATGCTGGAGAAGACTCCTGAAAGTCTCTTGGGCAGAAAGGAGATTAAATGAATCAATGTTAAGGGAGATCAACCCTGAAAATTCACTGAAAAGACTGATGCTGAAGCTGAAGCCCCAGTATTTTGGTTATCTTATGCAAACAGATGACAAACCTAGCCAACATGTTCAAAAGCAGAGACATTACTTTGCTAACAAAGGTCCATCTAGTCAAAGCTGTGTTCTTTCCAGTAGTCATATATGGATCTGAGAATTGAACCATAAAGAAAGCTGAGTGCCAAAGAATTGATCCTTTTGAAATGTGGTGTTGGAAAAGACTCTTGAGAGTCCCTTGGCCTGTAAAGAGATCAAACCAGGCACTCCTAAAGGAAACCAATCCTGAACATACATTGGAGGGACTGATGCTGAGGCTGAAGCTCCAATACTTGGGCCACCTGATATGAAGAATGGGCTCATTGGAAAATACCCGGATGCTGGGAAAGATTGAAGGCAGGAGGAGAAGTGGATGACAGAGGATGAGATGGTTGGAGGACATCACTGACTCGATGGTCATGAGTCTGAGCAAGCTCTGGGAGTTGATGGTGGACTGTGAAGCCTTTTGTGCTACAGTCCATGGGGTCACAAAAAATCGGACATGACCTAGCGACTGAACTGATATGATGCAAGCAGATGACTCATTGGAAGTCTCTGATGCTGGGAAAAATTGAGTGCAAAAGGAGAAAAAGGCATCAGATGATGAGATGGCTGGATGGCATCACCGACTCAATGGACATGAGTTTGTGTAAGCTCCAGGAATTGATGATGGACAGGGAGTCCTGGCATGCTGCAGTCCATGGGGTTGCAAAGAGATGGACATGGCTGAGCAACGGAGTAACAACAACAATCATGTCATCTGCAAACAGTGACAGTTTTGCTTCTTTTTTTACTATTTATATTTCTTTTTTCTTCACATTGCAGTTTTTCACTCTTGAATATAGGTTTGTCATGTATGGCCTTTATTATTGATATGTTGATGAATGTTCCCTCTATGCCAACTTTCTGGAGAGTTTTTAAGTAGAATGGGTGTTGAACTTTGTCAAAATACTTTTCCTCATCTTTCAAGATGATCATATGATTTATGTTTTTCAATTTGTTAATGTGGTGTGTCACTGATTGTTCTGTCAATATTGAAGAATTCTTGCATCCTTGAATGAATCCAGCTTCATCATGATGTGTGATCTGTTGAATGTTGGATTACTAGTATTTTGCTGAAGGTATTTTGCATCTATGTTCCTCAGTGATGAGTTGTGTTTAGTTGCTCAGTCGTGTCCAATTCTTTTCAATCCCATGGACTGCAGCCCACCAGCCTCCTCTGTCCATGGGGATTTTCCAGGCAAAAATTCTGGTGTTGGTTGCCATGCCCTTCTCCAGGGAATATTCCTAACCCAGGGATTGAGCCCAGGTCTCCCACATTCAGGCAGATTCTTTACTATTTGTGTTACCAAGGAGCCTGTAATTTCCTTTCTTGATTTTTTTTTTTTCTGGTTGTAATATCAGGTTGATAGTGGCCTCATTAAAAGACTTTGAGAGTATTCTTTCCGTTGCAGTTTTTTTAGAATAATTTCAGAAGCATAGATGGAAAGTCTTCTCTGAATATTTGATAGAATCTGATCCTCAACTTTTGTTTGTTGTGAGATTTTTAATCACAGATTCAATTTCTGTACTTATGATTGGTTTGTTTATATTTTCTATTTCTTCCTGATTCAGCCTTGGGAGATTGTACCTTTCTAAAAATTTGTCCATTTCTTCCAGGTTGTGTACTTTATTGGATAATAGTTGCTTGTAGTAATCTCTTAGATTCTTTTATATTTCCATGATGTCTGTTGTAGCTTCTTTTTAATTTCTAATTTTATTGATGAGCCTTCTCTTGTTTCTTGATGAGTCTAGTTAAAGGTGCATCAATTTTGTTTATATTTTCAAAGAACAAGCTTTTTAGTTCAGTTCAGTCCCTCAGTAATGTCCAACTCTTTTCAACCCCATGGACTGAAGCTCACCAGGCTTCACAATCCATCACCAACTCCCGGAGCTTGCTGAAACTCATGTTCATCGAGTTCATGAGATCCAACTATCTCATCCTCTGTCGTCCCCTTCTCCTCCTGCCTTCAATCTTTACCAGCATCATGGTGTTTTCCAATGAGTCAGCTCTTCACATTGGGTTACCAAAATATTGGAGCTTCATTTTCAGCATCAGTCCATCCAAAGAATATTCAGGACTGATTTCCTTTAATGAACCAGCTTTTAGTTTCATTTATTTTTTTTCTATTTTTTGATCTCTTTATTTCTGCTCTGATCTTTATTGTTTCTTTATTCCTACTAATTTTTCATTTTGTTTGTTCTTCTTTTCTAGTTGCTTCAGTTGTAAGGTTAGGCTGTCTATTAGTGATTGCTCTTGTTTCTTGAGATAAGAGTGCATTGCTATAATTTGCCTCTTAAGAACTGTTTTTGCTGCATCCCAAAGGTTTTGGATCATTGTGCTTTCATTGCCATTTGTCTCTATGTATTTTTTAATTTCCTCTTGATTTCTTCAATGATCAATCAGTTGTTTGGTAGCTAAACAATTTTAGCCTCCATGTGCTTATACTTTCTACATTTTTTTCATGTAGTTGATCTCCAAACTCATAGCATTGCTTTCAGAAAATGTGGTTGATATGATTTTAATTATCTTAAATTTGCTAGGAATCAGTTTGTGGGCCAGTATGTGGTCAATCCTGGAGAACGTTCCATGTGTACTTGTAATGAATGTGAATTTTGCTTCTTTTGGATGAAATGCTCTTCAGTTTAGTTCAGTTCAGTCACTCAGTCCTGTCTGACTCTTTGTGACCCCATGAATCACAGCACGCCAGGCCTCCCTGTCCATCACCAACTCCTGGAGTTCACTCAAACTCACGTCCATCGAGTCAGTGATGCCATCCAGCCATCTCATCCTCTGTCATCCCCTTTTTCTCCTGCCCCCAACCCCTCCCAGCATCAGAGTCTTTTCCAATGAGTCAACTCTTTGCATGAGGTGCCCAAAGCACAGTATCAGTTAAAACTATCTGATCTAACATGTGAATAAATTGTATGTTTCCTTATTAAATTTCTGTCTGGATGATCTGTCCATTGGTAAAAGTGGAATGTTCGAATCTCCACTATTATTGTGTTACTATAACTCTCCCCTTTTATGGCTGTTAGCACCTATGTTTATATATTGAGAGTCTCCTATATTGGGTGTGTGGGCTTCCCTGCTGGTCAGTCGTAAAATAATCTACCTGACAATTCAGGAATTAGGTTTCATCCCTGGATCTGGAAGAGTAACTGGAGAAGGAAATGACAACCCATTCCAGTATTCTTGCCTGGGAAATCCCATGGACAAGACCCTGATGGGTTGTATTCTTTGGGGTCACAAAAGTGTTGGGCATGATTTAGTGACTAAAAGCAACAACAATAGTGAGTGCACATATTTGTAGTTGATATATCTTCTTGGATTGATCCTTTGATCATTATTTAATGTCCTTCTTTGTCTCTTGTAACAGTGTTTATTTTAAAGTCTTTTTTTTTTTTTTTTAGAAATGAGCATTAAAACTCGTTTTCTTTTAATTTTCATCTGCCTAGAATATATTTTTCCATCCCTTCACTTTCAGTCTGTATGTGTCCCTAGATATGTAGTGAGTCTGTTATAGACAGTGCATATACAGGTATTGTTTTTGTATCTATTCAGCCAGTTTATGTCTTTTGATTGAAATATTTAGCTTTTTTATATTTAAAATAATTATTCATATATACCTACTGCCATTTTCTTATTGTGTGTGTGTGTGTGTGTGTGAAGTCTTTTTCACCCTTCTTCTTTTTTTCCATTGTGATTTGATGACTAACATTAGTGTTGTGTTTGGATTTCTTTTTCTCTTTTGTATTTGTACATATTGTAGATTTTCAGTTTGAAGTTACCATGAGGTTTTGATATACCAGTCTATATATAAACAATATTATTTTAAGTTATTGGTCATTTTCAAATGCATTTCCAATATACTGCATTTGTGCTCACCTAAATGGCAACCCACTCCAGTGTTCTTGCCTGGAGAATCCCAGGGATGGGGGAGCCTGGTGGGCTGCTGTCTATGGGGTCGCCCAGAGTCAGACATGACTGAAGTGACTTAGCAGCTTCTCACAATTGCTAATGTTAATATCATATTTTTGTATAGATGATTTCCTACCTTTACTTTAAGCTTGCCTTTACCAGTGAGATTTTCCATTCATAATTTTCTTGTTTCTAATATTGGCCTTTTTTCTGCTTAGAGAAGGTTCTTTTAGCATTTGTTGCAAAGCTGGTCTGATGGTGCTGAAAAAAAGTATTTTTAGTAAAAGAAAAGAAATGGAAAGGAAAAAAAAAAAAGTATTCTTTCTTTTAGCTCTCCTCAAAGCTTTTTTAAAGTTACCTTGTGCTTGATTTAAGGCAGCACCAAAAAAATTTCTGGTTGAGCTTTATATTCAAAATAATGTATTTATTTTAAAAAATTCTAGATTTAAGTGCATGATTAGAGTCTACTTATCTCAGAATCACTTCCACGAGTTCCCTTATGTTGAGAATATCCTGCTTCAGCCATGTATGCTTATTGTCTGACTAAGATAAGCACTGAGAGCATATAAGAAATTTTAGCCAAGTGCCTGACAAAGAGCATTAATAGACATTTGTTCTTACCCCTCAACCTGTTCCCCTGCTCTTCTAGATGTCCTTCCTCAGATATAGTCAAAGGTCAGATTATGTAATTATGCAGTCTACATAATCTTACCCACTTTAAATAATATACAAAAAGAAAGAAAGAAAAAGATAGACCACATGTAACTATAGAACTCTGACCAGTCATTCTCTACTAACCAATCCAAAAGCTAAATGATAACTTCTTCAGCCACCAGCCCAGGAAGCCAAGCTAAAACTTATTTTAATCTGCCAAGAACAGTCAGGATCTGTCAGCTTTCCTACTGTTGTCCCTATTTCCAGTTCAGGAACAGTTAGAGAAATCCACAGTACTCAATACAATCACATAGGATTCTCCCATTCTTTGTCTGTAATGCCTCCAGTTTCCCCATGCCAGTGACTTCTAATTATAGCACACCTAAATCCTCCCATTTCTTCACTGTAAAGCTTTCTCATTTGTTACATATTTGTGAGTGTTTACAAATGCAAATGATAATGGTTGTCTCTCTTACTATGAAAGTGAACATGAAGTCGCTCAGTCGTGTCCAACTCTTTGCAACCCATGGACTGTAGCCCACCAAGCTCCTCCATCCATGGGATTCTCCAGGCAAGAATACTGGAGTGGGTTGCCATTTCCTTCTCCAGGAGATCTTCCCAACCCAGGTCTGCCACATTGCAGGCAGACGCTTTAACCTCTGTACCACCAGGGAAGCCCTTAAATACAAGAATATAGTCTCTCAGAAAACCACCTATAGAGACACAGAACTTCAGATTCAAGTACTGATGTCAAAGATTTCAAGGGAGGAAAGGAAGCTAGGTTGAAAGAAGAAGGAGGAGGAGGCCAGAGAAGGGGAGCCAAAGGGGTGACCTTACAGATGTCTCCTGCCACCTACAGATACCCAGGCATTATGGGACTTTTCCCTGGGCTTCCAGAGAAGGGAGGACTGGAACTCGGCCCTACCAGAAATCAGACCAGACCAGAACCAGAATTCGAGTTCTCTTGCAAGAGGAGGTGATCAGTCTCCAATCCTCAGCTCAGGCTGAGGACCCTTCAACTAGATTCCTGCATCCAGGACTGGGGAACTAGAAAAACAGGGAAGGATAGGAAGGGTTAAGAAAGAGAGGGAAGGAGACAGAGGTCAATAAAGTCTCTTGTTCCTTACCAGTCGGGGTACTCTGGCCAGTTGTCTGCATTAGGAGGAGACCAGGGACAAAAAGGTCCCAGTTGCGGCCACTGGGTCTGGCCCATTGGCAGGCAAGCTGGCTCCTGAGTACCTCTAGTGGTCAGGATGTCAGTCTCAGAGAAGAAGAGTCCCCGCCAGAGTTGTCATTTGTTGCAGTAAGGCGGACCCCTTCCAGGGCCCAAAACTGGGCTCTTGTCTAACACTCAGAAATGAATTGTCCGAGGTGACACATGTGCTGACAAAGCAAGACATTTTATTGGGAAAGGGCACCCAGGTGGAGAGCACTAGGGTAAGGAAACCCAGGAGAACTGAGTAACCTGTATTTTCAGTTGAGTGACCTTCATTTATTTTCACACACTTTACATTTGAACTTATAATTTTGACTTTGAGTATTGTAATAACCTCTTATTGTTTTCCACTCCTTGTTCCAATCCTATATCTTTACTAACTATACCCTATAGTTTCACCAGTTTCATATTTTAGCACTTAATCCAATTTTGCCAATCTCTCCTCAAATATTTGCATGTATTCCTCATTTCTTGAAGGAAAAATACACAATATTTCATATGACTAGTAAATTCCATGTTTAGTGTCACTTTGTTTCCTTTTCACTATTTACATTTATTTTTTGCAATTCAAAAGCACTAAGCTACTTAAAATGCCATGTTTAAGCCAATGCCTCTATTCCTTTTCATTTGCTAACGCTCTTCCTTGATTTCTTCACCAAGCACATCAACTTATTCTTCCATTCTAAGATCAAATATTACTTTGATAAGCTTTCTCAAATCCCATATATGGTTTAGTTATCATCATTATAACAAATGCCATACAGTGTTGTAGTAATTATTTAGATAATTTCTTCTTTTCTAGATTTCAAGATGAAACGGAAGTTCCTTTTCTTTTTACTTTTATATTCCCAGGGTATGACACTTGGTAGGTGTTCTAAAAAATGTTAGCTGAAATAACGCAGATATTGATGGATGCTCAGGAACTGCCCAATAGCCAACTGCTTTTTTTTTTTTTTTCCCAAATGAGTTGACGTAAATTTTTTATATGGGGAACTGCATTATAAATTGTTCCTTCTTAAACATACAAAAATGAAAAGGGACAAAAAAACAAAACATATAATTTAAGTCTGTATACATTTTGACTACAAAAAATTTAATATACCAAGAGACTTCTTTTAAGTACCATGAAAGAGTCCAGAAACGATGAGTCATATTATTAGATCTTTTAATATATAATTTCCCATAGATCCCAAATTAACATAAGGAGTGATGTTTGTTAGTTTAATTTTTGCAACAAACCTAACCATAATCCTTTGTTAAAATATTCTATTATATGTAGATTTATTCTCAAGCTATTTTCACTGTGGGATACCTTGTACTTTGCTATGCTGAATTTTAAAAAAGTTAGCACATTACGAAAAAGTATCCCAAAACTCGTGGAGCACAAGTGTCACTAAAATTTGAAGACTGAATGCTGAGTAATCTAGAGATTTGATGTGAAATAATGTAAACCATCTCTTTAAATTTCAAGAAAGCTCTGTTCCCTTAGTAAAAAATAGAAAATATGTAAATAATTTAAAAAACCTATATGCACATATTTGCTCTTTCAAAACACATACCAGCTTTTCTCTCATCAAAGAAAATTATGTAGAAAAGAAGCTGGACCAGATTGAAGGCTGATTTATTGAAATCACAAATACCTATAAAATATCCAGGACAATCTATCTGGCAGGCAGAGGACTATTATAGTTTGATTGAAGAAGGAATTCATAGGGCATAGACTCCATCTTAGGCCTATTCATGCTGATCATGCTCGTCCACATTTCCAGTGGACTCTGAACTCTGCTTAGTGCCTATGAAAATGACAACAGAAAGATCAGACCCCCTCCAGACAGGGGAACCTTGAAAATCATATCTACGTTACTCATCACCTAAGAGAAAACATACACTAATAACCCCTTCCTCCAGACAGGACATAATTTTTTCTGTACCTATCAGTGTAACCTCGGCTTATTGATTATTGGCTAATTGTTTGACTGTTTGAGCACATGAGCACATAGAACATGAATGATGGGGTTATTGGGATAGTATTTTCCCTTGGTTTATATAAGTCTCAAGGAATTTGGAGTGGTGGGTTCAGACACATACACATGAGGTATAAAATTTTTTTTACAAATGCTGGTCAGGGTCCTTGGCTAAGAGGAGACTCTGCCTTGGGCCCTCCAGTGTAATAAACTGCACTTCACTATCTACACTGAATTCACTTCTGAGTGAATTTCTTTCCCAGAATGCCTGGATACAACATTTGGTGCATTGGCCGGGAAACTTCTCACTTTGAAGAGACAGGTCTCATTTCAGGCCACCCCAAGGCTTTGTGGCTTGAATCTCCTAGAGGGAGGAAAGCGCCTCACCCCTCTGGAAGAATTCAGCCTTTCAGTGCTGGGTTTCTTCACTTTGGCAGGTAGTGAACGGCAGCAAAGGAACTGAGCACTCAGGTGAGGAGAAACCCACATGGTAGGGTGGAAGAGGGGGCCTGACCACCCCCCTGGGAGGGACCAGAAGGGAGACACATAGGAAGCTGGTTTAGGTTGGTGACAATAGCTGCTTGGCACTCAGGTCAATGGCCATGCCAGGGATAACGAAAGGGAACTTAGGGTTTAAGAAAGCCAGTCAGGAGGTGTGTCCAAGTCATCTTAGGAAACACGCCAAGTGGTCACTGCAGGGTTTTAGAAAGAGAATATCGAAATTCATGTGCTCGTATTCTGCCCTCCCCCAGGAGGTACCCATGTGCTGTGTGACCCATCATCTCCCCTGCCAGCGGAAACAGGTAGATTGGCTTCTCGGGAAGGCCCTGGAACATGGGAATCCAGAGGTAAGAAGATGGGAGGAAGCGAATTTAAGGCCACTGTATTAGAGAATATGATTAAGAATTTTAAGAAAGGATTTGATGGAGACTACAGGAGGAAAATGACACCCGGCTGGCTCCGCACCCTTTGTGAGGTCGAATGGCCTTCCATGGTGTTGGCTGGCCACCAGAGGGAACTAAGGACGTAACTCTCATAAAGGCGGTCTATGCTATAGTTACGAGAAAGCCTGGAAACCCAAATCAGTTCCCGTACATAGACTCTTGGCTGGGAATAGCCCAAGACCCCCGTCCCGCGCGCCCCCCACCCCCCGCCAAAAAAAAAATGGGCCCCTTTTTACACTCATGGTCGGGGAGGAAAAATCTTGATGGCTCAAAAGGTAACCAAGAATGAAAAGGGAATTTTACAGGAGCCTAAAGGAGATGAACTTCCCCCACCACCGTACTGGATGATGATCCCGCCAGCTAATCTCGCCGCGGCCACCAGAGGCCCAACCTGAAGAATCAG
>NW_024070192.1:58707707-58849698 GCF_014754425.2 Oryx dammah | reverse complement strand
CCCCCCCCCCCCCACCGCCGCCCCCAGCAGGCTCCAGCTTCAGCTGGAGGGACAATGAGCCCACCAGACTCTACCACCCTGGATGCTGCCACTACATTTCGTAAACTCTACCCTCCACTCCCGGTAAGTACTCCAGGACAAGGGGGCTGGGAGGGGAACCACTGGAATTAAACAAAGTCTCCACTCTGCCAAAGAGCCAGAGGAAAGAATATGCTTGTAGATGCCCCTTAGAGAAGTCCAACAACCTCCAATGATAGGGGAAGATGGTAATTATTACCAAGTTCCTGTAGCCTATTACTATCAGCACTTTCCATCAACCAATATACTGAACTGGCAAAAACACACCCCCTCTTACTCGGTGGAACCCCAGGGAATGACTAGACTAATAGAGACTATTTTCCGCACCCATTGACCAACCTGGGATGATATAATGCAATTACTAGCATCCCTCTTCAGTACAGAAGAGAGATAGGATCAACACTGAGGCAAGGAAATGGTTAGATTAGAGGAGATGGTTCCTGAGGGCTTTGCTAACTCAGAGAGGTGGATAGAACAAGCCTTCCCCACTGACAGACCTAACTGGGACTATAATACAGAGAAGGGAAAAATCCAATTAGACAGATACTGGACAGTGATTATACAAGGGCTTAAAAGGGGAGCCCAGAGGCCGATGGACACGTCAAAACTGGCCAGAATAGTTCAGAAAGGGAATAAGCCACCTTCTGAACTTTACAAGAGACTTTGTGAAGCCTACAGACTCTATACACCCATAGATCCAAAGCTATGGGCTCCCAGATTGTTATCAATTTGACATTTATCTTGCAAGCATGTCCTGATATAAAACAAAAGCTTCAAAAGCCTGAGGGGGTTCTATCCATGCCTAGTTCTCAGCTTTTTGAAATAACAGATAAGGTGTTCCAAAATAGGGATACGGAAATAGAAAAGAAATACAAGAAAAGGTATAAAGACGAACAGAGGAGAACAGACGACAGGTTTGCAATGTTGGCTGTTGCACTTGGAACGCCTTCTGAAGACTTTTCCACCACCAAAGGAAAGAAACCCCCATAGCTTCGAGGTCAGCACAGCCCTCCAACTGGTCCCAACGAAGGCCTTGGGCTCCATTACAGCCAAATCAATGCTCCCAATGCCGTGAGTTCAGTCACTGGAAGAACGAGTGCCCAGAAGGAAGAAGGGAGTATAAACCCCTCCCAGTTACAAAACTCACTAACATTGAGACTGCATAGGGATGCCAGGGCTCAAAGACATCAGGTCCCCGAGAGTCCATGGTAACTTTAAAAATCGGAGACCAAGACATTTACTTTAAGGTGGATACCAGAGCAAAATTGTCCGTGGTAACTAAGCCTGTGATGCCACTGACTAAAAGGACCACTGCTGTAACTGGGCTTTCTGGAGAAAAAAAATGGTTAAGTCATTTTGCCAGCCCAGGAAATGTCAGATGGGGGTCACCAAGTGACTTATGAGTTCCTCTATATACCTGAGTGCCCAATACCCCTGCTGGGAAGAGACTTACTCTCCAAGCTGGGAGCACAAGTGACTTTCTCTCCTGAAGAGAAGCCCACTTTTTGGGTGGGCACAACAACCTACTTACTCTCCTTCTCTGTGTCTCTTCAAGACGAATAAAGGTTACATGAGCCCCTGGAGATAGACAAGACAAAGCAACAGAGCTGGAGAAAAGCTAACTCAGCTGTTCCCTGAGGTCTGGGCCAAAGATAACCCCCCTGGGCTAGCCAGACACCAAGCCCCTGGAATAATAGAACTCAAACCAGGCACCACCCCAGTGAGAAAGTATCAATACCCAATACCTATAGAAGCCAGAATTGGTATTCTGCCTCATATCAACAGGCTAAAGCAGGCAGGCATCCTAGTAAAATGTCAATCACTCTGGAACACACCAATCTTACCAGTAAAGAAGAAAGGAAGACAAGACCATGGACACCAGAAGGAAGACACCCCACAGGCTCGAGGAGATAGGCTGGCTGATGAGACCACCAAATGGACAGCCAAGGATAAAAAGGAATCCAGGAAAATACACACGAGAACATTGATCCTAGTTAAGCTACCTGAGCTGGCCCTAGACTCCCCAACATACACTGAGGCTGAAAACCAACTAGCTGAAGTAGAGGGAGCCACCAAAACAGAAAAAAAGATGGTTGGAGCCACCAGGTGGTAAGCTACTAGTGCCCGAAGGGATGGCCCTCTCTCTGGTGAGCCAAGTTCATCGTATGACTCACCTAGGACATGACAAATTGAAAAACTTGATCCGAAGGTATTTTCTGGTTCCTCACCTCTCTTCTCTACGTAGAAAGGAATTCCAAAATTACAATGCCTGGTCTCAGATTAACCCTGCTCCATGGTACGACCAAAACCCCCAGGTATCCAACTAAAAGGTACCCTTCCCTTTGAATATCTGGAAGTGGACTTCACTGAGATGAAATATTATCACCATTTTCATTACCTGTTGGTCTTGGTATGTACATTCTTGGGATGGGCGGAGGTCTTTCCCACACGAACCTAAAGAAAATCAGAAGTGACTCGGAGCCTGCTTAGGGAAATAGTTCCTTGATTTGGATTCCCCACCAGCATAGAATCAGATAACAGCCCAGCCTTCATATCGGATCTGATACAACAAGTAAATAAAGCCATGAATATGAAATGAAAGTTACACACTGCCTACCAGCCTCAGAGCTCTGAAATGGTAGAACAAACTAACCGGACACTAAAGGAGACCCTTTCTAAATAGATTACAAAGGCTTACTGTTCTTAAGTGAATTTACTTCCCATGGCCTTGCTCAAACACAGGATGACCCCACGGTCCCAAAGCTACTCTTCCTACGAAATATATGGGAGGCCTCCTCCCATAATAAGACAAGTAACAACTGATATATTTCAGGTAAGAGGAAATGGGATATCACAGCAAATAGAACAACTAGGTAAGGTAATTAATCAAGTAACTAGGTTTGTACAAGAAAAAATACTGTTCCCCTTGGGGGAGCAAATGCATGAGTTTATACCAGGGGACCAGGTATGGGTGAAAGACTGGAAACATGACACACTAGCCCCCCGAATGGAAAGGTCCATGTACTGTTATTTTCACCACTCCTACCACAGTTAAAGTTGCAGACACTGCCCCTTGGATTCATCACACTGGAGCGAAGAAGGCATACCATGCTGACCTGGAAGATGCCAAGTGCACCACCCAGAAGGACCCCACCGAACCACTGGAAACCAAGATCATTCTAAAGAAGAAGAAAAAAACGAGGTCCTGGACAAGCCCTCCCAAGCCCTCCCTAAGATGGAGTGGGGTAAACGATTTCTGCTACTCGGCCTCATCAATGTAATTCTGAGCTTGACCACTGTTCCTGCACAGGACAAAGTCTTCATTTCATGGGCACATTCTTACACAGTCTTCCACAACTCTTCCAACTGTTGGGTATGTGGGGCTATGCTCCTGTTGGTAATGGATGGACTCCCGTGGTGGGTATCACCGCTTTGTTATGGAGACTTTATACCACTGTGCTCCTTCTTGAAACAACAGAAAGGAGATTTCCTTTCTCTCACCAATCATAACCTTTCTTTGCTCTCCTGGTGTAAGAAAAAGCCATCAATGGGCTGGGGACATAGGGTTACATTTAACATGAACACTAGTCTTATGGCGGTAACAAGGGCTTACTCCTCATATATATAAAAATAAAAAGGAGAGGGGCTCCCTTACAAAAAGGGATACAGGCCTCCTGGCACCTTGAATAATACTACCATGTCTAGGATAAATATTTCTGGATGACTTCTGAAAAAGTTGATTACTCCCTCTACTATTTGCTGAGAACAAAAAGAACACCAATTTAGATTTGGAGACCACCCCCTAGACCCCTAGACAAAATTAAAATATATGAGTTATTTGTCCCCTGGACAATGTAAACAAATCTTTGAAGTTACCTATCACCCTAATCGGTCTATTCAGTGGCCCATTTCAGACTGAAAATATAATCCTGAAATCTGTTGTGTAGCCCCCAATGGGACCCAGTGGCTCTGTGGGCTTAACTTATGGCCATGGTTACCAGTTAGCTGGGTAGGGCGTTGCACACTAGGATTTGCTTTCGCCCATGACAGTATTAAGCCTAGCCTACACCAACCTCCAGTAAACCTGCCTTGTCTGCATGCAAGATGGATACGATCTGTGTTCCAGTGGTATGACTATCTTGCTGCCTTGTCTGTACCCTCATAGAGATAACGGATATCATGGTTAAGGTAAAGGCCTTAACTAATTTCACTAAACAGGCTCTCTTAGACAGGACAAAAGCCATTCAAGCCTTGAACAAAGAACAAATTCAGATGAAGAAGGCAGTAATTCAAATAGGATGATATTAGGAATACTCACAACAGCCCGGGGCGGAGGGGGGGTGGGTGTTGGTGGTGGTGCTTGGGCCATAAAGTTGGATGTTGTGTATACATCCCTGACCTATCTGAAAATGTATCTACTGCTTTGAAAGATATGCAAAATCAAGTGAAAGCCATGTCTGATAAAAATATTCCCTTTTTTACTTTGGTCTTGTCCTGGGTAAAGAGAGACTGGTGGAAAACTATTGTTACTGTTGTCATAATCATTCTAATCATACTGCTTTGTGGGCCCTGCTTCTTAAAATGTTTTGTAAATTTTGTAACCCAGAGGTTGATAGTGTTCTCTCATGTGGGTGGGCGGAGGGCTAGGGCACAATATATCTCAATGAATGATGCTCATTACAGAAATTAAGAACATCAAAAAGAGGGAATTAAAAAAGAATTAATATGGCCTGGACTCCATCTTAGGCCTGTTCATGCTGATCATGCTAGGTCACCTTTCCAATGGACTCTGAACTCTGTGTTTAGTGCCTACGAAAACAACAGAAGGATAAGACCCCCTCCGGACAGGGAAACCTTGAAGATCGTATATAGGTTACTCATCGCCTAAGAGAAAACATAAACTGATCACCCCTTTCTCCATGCAGGCCATAAATTTTTCTGTACTTATCAGAGTGTAACCTCGGGCTTATTGATTATTGGCTAATTGTTTCACTGTTTGAGCATATGAGAACATACCATGTGAATGATGGGGTTATTGGGACTGTATTTTCCTTGGTCTATATAAAGATAGGGTGAAAAAGAGAAGACTAATGGACCAAATTAGGCAGCATTGTGCAAAAATGGGCTAGATAAAGGACAGAAATGGTATGGACCTAACAGAAGCAGAAGATATTAAGAAGAGGTAGCAAGAAACACAGAAGAACTGTGCAAAAATGATATTCATTACAAAGATAATCACGATGGTATGATCACTCACCTAGAGCCAGATCCTGGAATGTGAAGTCAAGTGGGTCTTAGAAAGCATCACTATGAACAGAGCTAGTGGAGGTGATGGCATTCCAGTTGAGCTATTTCAAATCCTGGAAGATGATGCTGTGAAAGTGCTGCACTCAATATGTCAGCAAATTTGGAAAACTCAGCAGTGGCCACAAGATTGGAAATGGTCAGTTTTCATTCGAATCCCAAAGAAAGGCAATGCCAAAGAATTCTCAAACTACCGCACAATTGCACTCATCTCACATGCTAATAAAGTAATGCTCAAAATTCTCCAAGCTAGCCTTCAGCAATACATGAACCGTGAACTCCCTGACGTTCAAGCTGGTTTTAGAGAAGGCACAGGAACCAGATATCAAATTGCTAACATCCACTGGATCATGCAAAAAGCAAGAGAGTTCCAGAAAAACATCAATTTCTGCTTTATTGACTATGCCAAAGCCTTTGACTGTGTGGATCACAGTAAACTGTGGAAAATTCTGAAAGAGATGGGAATACCAGACCACCTGACCTGCCTCTGGAGAAATGTGTATGCAGGTCAGGAAGCAACAATTAGAACTGGACATGGAACAACAGACTGGTTTCAAATAGGAAAAGGAGTATGTCAAGGCTGTATATTGTCATCTTGCTTATTTAACTTATATGCAGAGTACATCTTGAGAAAGGCTGGGCTGGAAGAAGCACAAACTGGAATCAAGATTGCCAGGAGAAATATCAGTAAGCTCAGATATGCAGATGACACCACCCTTATGGCAGAAAGTGAAGAGGAATTAAAAAGCCTCTTGATGAAAGTGAAAGAGGAGAGTAAAAAAGTTGGCTTAAAGCTCAACATTCAGAAAACAAATATCATGGCATCTGGTCCCATCACTTCATGAGAAATATATGGGGAAACAGTGTCAGATTTTTTTTTTTTTGTCTCCAAAATCACTGCAGATGGTGACTGCAGACATGAAATTAAAAGACGCTTACTCTTTGGAAGAAAAGTTATGACCAACCTAGATAGCATTTTGAAAAGCAGAGATATTATTTTGCCAACAAAGGTCGATCTAGTGAAGGCCATGGTTTTCCAGTAGTCATGTATGGATGCGACAGTTGGACTGTGAAGAAGGCTGAGCACCAAAGAATTTATGCTTTTGAACTGTGGTGTTGGACAAGAGTCTTGAGAGTCCCTTGCACTGCAAGAAGATCCAACCAATCCATTCTAGAGGAGATCAGCCCTGGGTGTTCTTTGAAAGGAATGATGCTGAAGCTGAAACTCCAGTACTCTGGCCACCTCATATGAAGAGTTGACTCATTGGAAAATACTCTAATGCTGAGAGGGATTGGGGCCAGGAGGATCAGGGTAAGACAGAGGATGAGATGGCTGGATGGCATCACCAAGTCAATGGACATGAGTTTGAGTGAACTCCGGGAGATGATGGACAGGGAGGCCTGGCATGCTGCGATTCATGGGGTCACAAAGAGTCGAGTATGAATGAGTGACTGATCTGAACTGAACTGAGTGCCAACCAAGCTTATAAAATTAAGAGAATAGAAAAGAAAAGTTCCTGTTGCATCTATTAACAGCCCTGACACAATGCTTGATGCAAAAAATATTTAATAAATTTAGCATAATGTGAATTATTTATATAATAAGTATACAATTGAGTACTAATCAAAATGGTATTAGATTAACAACTAATATATTCAAAGTCAAAAAATAGTTTATGTTTATTATTTATTTTCCCTTTTGCTCACTCAAAACACATTTAATGAGTGCTGGACCTGTCAGACCAATCTTTTCCTCATGAATCTTAAATTAAATTGATCATAGGAAAATTAATAAAAAATGAAAGAATGAAGTGAGCAAATTTCAGATAATCACAGGTGCTATGAAGGCCAAACATTGTTAAAATTCACTAGAATAGAATTTCTGGTGTCAGGGCAATAAAATGTTGGTCAGTTGCTTTAGGTAAGTTGGTTAGATAGGCCTTTCAGAGGAAATGATGTTTGAACTGAGATCTTCATGACAGGGAGCCTCCTTGGTACATTTAGTGGGAAAATACCAAGCTGAACTAATAGTTAATGTAAAAGTTTTTTGAAGGGTGAATTTAGCAGTGTCAAAAGCCAAAACAGGTTTTATGGGACTCAAGCCCAATTAAGAGGAATATGATTTCCATGTGAGATCAGAGAGGTAAAATGAGTTAGTTTGTACAGGACAGTGTAAACCATGGCACATATTTGGATTTAATTTAATTTCAACAGAACAGTCTGGGAGAGATTTGAGCAGAGAAGTAAAAAGATGTTTTCCCATTATCTTCATTATTATATAATCTTTTAAAATTAATTCATTTATTTTAATTGGAAGAAAATTATTTTACAATATTGTGATGGTTTTTGCCAAACATTGACATGAATCAGCCATGGCTATACATGTGTCCCCTTATCCTGAACACCATGACCACATCCCTTCCCACTGTATCTCTCTGGGTTGTTCCAGAGCACTGGCTTTGGGTGCCCTGCTTCATACATCTAACATGCACTGGTCATCTATTTTACATATGATAATATATACGTTTCAATGTTGTTCTCTCAAATCATCCCAATTTTGCCTTCCCCACTTACATCTGTGTCTCTTTTACTGCCCCTCATCATGTAGGATCATAATTACCATCTTTCTAAATTCTATATATATATGTCTATTCAGTTTAGTTCAGTCGCACAGTCTTGTTTGACTCTTTGCTACCCCATGAACCGCAGCATGCCAGGCCTCCTTGTCCATCAACAACACCCAGAGTTTACCCAAAGTCATGTCCATTCAGTCGGTGATGCAGTCCACCAATCTCATCCTCTGTCGTCCCCTTCTACTCCCACCATCCATCTTTCCCAGCATCAGGATCTTTTCAAATGAGTCTGCTCTTCAAATCAGGTGGCCAAAGTATTGAAGTTTCAGCTTCAGCATCGGTCCTTCCAATGAACACCCAGGACTGATCTCATTTAGGATGGACTGACTGGATCTCCTTGCACTCCAAGAGACTCTCAAGAGTCTTCTCTGACACCACAGTTCAAAAACATCGATTCTTTGGCATTCAGTTTTCTTTATAGCCCAACTCTCCCATCCATACATGACTACTGGAAAAATGATAGCCTTGACTACATGGACCGTTGTTGACAAAGTAATGTGTCTGCTTTTTAATATGCTCTCTATGTTGGTCATAACTTTTCTTCCAAGGAATATGCGTCTTTTAATTTCATGGCTGCAATCAACATCTGCAGTGATTTCAGAGCCCAGAAAAATAAAATCAGCCACTGTTTCCACTGTTTCCCCATCTATTTGCCATGAAGTGATGGGACTAGATACCATGGTCTTAGTTTTCTTAATGTTGAGCTTTAACCCAGCTTCTTCACTCTCCTCTTTCACTTTCATCAAGAGGCTCTTTAGTTCTTCACTTTCTGCCATAAGGGTGGTATCATCTGCATATCTGAGCTTACTGATATTTGTCCAGCAATATTTATTCCATCTTATGCTTCTTCCAGCCTAGTGTTTCTCATGAGGTACTCTGTATACAAGTTAAATAAGCAGGGTGACAATATACAGCCTTGATGTACTATTTTTCCTATTTGGAACCAGTCTGTTGTTCCATGTCCAGTTCTAACTGTTGCTTCCTGACCTGCATATAGGGTTCTCAAGAGGCAGGTCAGGTGGTCTGGTATTCCCATCTCTTTCAGAATTTTCCACAGTTTATTGTGATCCACACAACCAAAGGCTTTGGCATAGTCAATAAAGCAGAAATAGATGTTTTTCTGGAACTCTTGCTTTTTCGGTGATCCATTGCATATTGGCAATTTGATCTCTGGTTCCTCTGCCTTTTCTAAAACCATATACAGTGTTAGTGTTTCTCTTTTTGACTTATTTCACTCTGTATAATAAGTTCCAGTTTCATCAACCTCATTATAAATGACTCAGATGTGTTCCTTTTTATAACTGAATAACATTCCATTGTGTATATGTAGCACAACTTCCTTATCCATTCATCTGATGATGGCCATCAAGGTTGTTTCCATGTCCTAACTATTGTAAATAGTGCTTCAATGAGCATTGGAGTACATGTGTCTCTTTCAATTCTGACTTCCTCTGGGTGTATGCTTAGTAATGGGATTTCTGGGTCATATGGCATAGAAAGATTTCAGTTCAGTTCAGTTCAGTCACTCAGTCGTATCTGACTCTTTGTGACCCCATGAATCGCAGCACGTCAGGCCTCCTTGTCTGTCACCATCTCCCGGAGTTCACTAAAACTCATGTCCATCCAGTCAGTGATGCCATCCAGCCATCTCATCGTCTGTCATCCCCTTCTCCTCCTGTCCCCAATCCTTCCCAGCATCAGAGTCTTTTCCAGAGTCAACTCTTCACATGAGGTGGCCAAAGTACTGGACTTTCAGCTTTAGCATCATTCCTTCCAAAGAACACCCAGGACGGATCTCCTTTAGAAGGGACTGGTCAGATCTCCTTGCAATCCAAGGGACTCTCAAGAGTCTTCTCCAACACCACAGTTCAAAAGCATCCATTCTTCGATGCTCAGCTTTCTTCATAGTCCAACTCTCACAACCATACATGACCACTGGTAAAACCATTGCCTTGACTAGACATATCTTTGTAGGCAAAGTAATGTCTCTGCTTTTCAATATGCTATCTAGGTTGGTCATAACTGTTCTTCCAAGGAGTAAGCATCTTTTAATCTCATGGCTGTAATCAATATGTGTAGTGATTTTGGAGCCCAAAAAAATAAAGTCTGACACTATTTCCATTTTTTCCCCATCTATTTCCCATGAAGTGATGGGACCAGATGCCATAATCTTTGTTTTCTAAATGTTGAGCTTTAAGTCAACTTTTTCACTCTCCTCTTTCACTTTCATCAAGATGCTTTTTAGTTCTTCACTTTCTGCCATAATGGTGGTGTCATCTGCATATCTGAGGTTATTGATATTTCATTGATCTTTTTTATTATATTTGTGTTAATGATCAAACTGGCTAAAGCTAGATTGAGAATGACAGTAGTGGAAGATGAGTGCCTCCCTGAGACTTTTATTCAGGTTATGTGTTGTCCAGAGCAGGGTTGATAGCATTGAAAAAAAAAAAAAAAAGTTAAATCTGCAATGTTTGACATACTTGACTAAATGTTGAAGAAACAAAAATAAAACAGATAATCATATACTTGAAAAGTTTATAGGCCATCTAAAATAACATAAGTACTGTGATTACTGCTATTATTAGAGGAATGCAATAATAGTTTTAAAATTTTGTGTTTGAGGGCTGGTCTGTGAAAAGGCACAAATCCAAGTCCTGGCATTTATTAAAAATGATAACTCACTAAATAACCTACACTTCTCTGAAACCATTTTCTTATTTCTAAAAAATATACACAATTTAGTTATTTTAATATGTAAATTTTTCTTATTTTGACATCTAAATAATAAAATACCAATCAAAATCACAAGGTATTTTGTAGAAACTGACAAACTTATTCTAAAGATTATAGGAAACACAAAAGACCTTGAGTAAAAAAATACAGCACTGAAGAAGAAAAAAGTGAGAGGGCTTCCACTGCAGAATTTCAAGTTTTGAGACAGAATTATATTAACCAAGACACTGTAGTACTGGTAATAGAATAGACACACAGATCATTTGAACAGAATAGAGAACCCAGTAATAGACACATATAGTCAAGTTTGACAAGGGATCAAAGATGTTCAATGGATAATGGATAATCAATTTATTGCTAGAAAAATTGGATGTCAATATGCAAAATCCATGGATAGATAAACCTACACATAAACCTTTTGATTTTCACAAACAAATACTAAAAAGAGATAATAAACTTAAATATAAGATATAAAATTATAAAATGTATTGAAGATAACATGGAAGAAAATTATGGCATTGGAATTGCTGATGGGCTTTATATATATAAAACATTAGTGTCATAAAAAATAAGTTGAATTTTATTAAAATTTTAAAAATTCTCTTCTTAAAAGGACACTATTAAGAGAATGAAAAGGCAAATCACATACTAGGGGAAAATATATGAAAAACATATTTAATAAATGACTTATTTTTAAAATAGACAAAGAACTGTTAAAGTTTCACAAAAAAATAGTTAAACTAGGCAAAGAAAACGTGAACAGATATGCTATCAAAAAAGATACACTACTTTCAAATAAGCATTTGAAAGATAATTAGCACCATCTGTTGTTAGGGAATTTCTGATGAAAACCTTAAGATAATACCACACATTTTTAAAACAGCAAACATCCCAAAGTTGACCAGTTGCAAATAAAAATACAGAAAAATTGAGACTTTCATTCATTGCTAGTAAGAATGCAATTTTGAACTTTCTATAGCATTGGCACATGATCCAGCAATCAAACTCCTAGGTATCAACCCAGCTGATTTGAAAACTTACATCCACACAAAAAGCTGCACATGAATGTTTATGGCATCTTTATTCATAATTAAAAAAAAAAAGCAACAGTAAACAAGACAACATATCCTTGAACAAGTAAATGGATAAACAGTCAGGAACAGTCCTATAATAAAATTCTATTCATCAAAATAGGAATTATTAAACAATGAAAAAATAATGAATTTTCTTAAATGCTTATTGCTAAGTGAAAGAAGTCAGTCTATAAAAACTGCATATTATATACATGAGTCCAATTATATGATATCCTGGAAAAGGCTAAGTTATAGTTATGCTATATTAGTTTCTTATGGCTATCATAGCAAATAGTACAAAACTGGTGTCTTAACAGAATAAAAATTTATTATATCATAGTTCTGGAAACTGCACATCTGAAATAAAGGTTTTGGCAAAGTTATACTCTCTCCAAAGATATTAGGCTCCTTGTATTTTTCAACATCTGGAAGCATCTGGACTCAGACATTCCCTAGCTGGTAGACACATCACTCCTCTCTCTGCCTCAAGGGTCACATGAGTTTTTCTTCTTCATTGTTTGTCTTCCTGCTGTTTGTTTCTTATAAGTTCATTTGTCATTGAATTAATACTCATGTGAGTCATTCAGGACATTCTCCGAATCTTTAACTTAATTACATCAGTAAAGACCATTTTTGCAAATCCTGTTACATTCAATGCAGTACAAATGGTAATGTTGCCACTAGCTTAGGGATGGGTGGACGACTGGATAACTAAAACACAGGTGACTGTTTTAGGGTTGTAAAATGACTAAATGATATTGAAGTGTGGATACAAAACGTTATGTATTTGTTGAAGATCCATAAAACTTATATCACAAAGTGCATTCATGTGTGTTCAGTTGCTAAATGTGCCCAACTCTTTTCAATTCTGTGAACTGTAGCTCACTAGGCTCCTCTGTCCATGGGATTCTCCAGGCAAAAATGCTGCAGTGGGTTGCTATTTCCTCCTCCAGTGATCTTTGTGACCCAAGGATCAAACCCCAGGTCTCCTGCATTGACAGGTGGATTGTTTACCACTGAACCACATGGGAAGCCTCACAAACAGTGAATCATAATATATGAAAATTACAAATTATTTTGAAGGCCTAAGGATTTCTGGATGGAATGTAAAGTGTGATAAATCAATTGAACTATATTACACATTCAGGAAATAATTAAAAGGGTGGGGAAAATAATGCTGATCTAAGTAGCAGGAAATGAGTAGAGTTTATAAGCTTAAAGGTATATGAAATTGTTCATAGCACTGCATGTTACTTGATAGAATTATTCTCAATGAAGTTATGGCTTAGCAATTCTGATAGTACTACACACATAAACTGGAGTGGAACAATTATGTAAATAAGTTGTGGCTTGTGAGAGTCAGGCTTCTCAATTTGGGAGTATGACATTATACATCAGCAAGGGGAGGAGGTTAAACTGATCTATATGTTAATAGAATAGAGTTGGAGATGTCTGAAGTCATATTAGCTTAATATAAGTATAGATGGTTGCATACAGAAATATTTTTAAATATGACATAGTTAGTTAATACACAAATATTTCCTTATCATGCCAGTTGAGAGGACATAGAAGCCATAACACTCTAGTAGGAATGGGCACATTTGGCACTCAGATCTTGATTTCTCAATTTATTCCCCAATAAAATTAACCACAGATCATTAGAATGATTGGCCAGTTTTTGGACTGGGTCAGAAAACACACATCATGAACCTGGAGCATCAAGTAGTGCCCAAAAGTAAGAAAAGCACTTAACAAACAAAAACAATACAAAATGATGAATGATGAAGCCAACAACCAATGGGGGGGAAAAAAAAAACCCCACAAGGAGGGGAATATGTAATAGTGGAGCCAGGAGTCAATGGAAAAATCTCTCAATGACCAAATCTGAGAATATGTGTATAATAAAATGCATGAAATTTCATTGTATTATAATCCAAAATATAAAATAAATATTCTAGAGTCCACACTGATATAAATAAATGACTGAATAAATTAATATGTTAGGGAGAATAGGCAAATCTCCAATGCAGAAGAATTTGAAATTAATTTAGATACTCCTCTGTCAAGAAGTTGTGACTTGGATATCCATTCTTGATGTAGATGACATACAATGACTTCCTTCCAAAGAACAGTAGGCTATTTCCAAAAAATGCAGTACGGGAAAACGAGTAAGTGTATAGTTGAGAGCTTTGACAAACATCACCCCAGCCAGGTGATTAAGGTTAATATCAACAGTTATGAACCATAGTAATAGTAGGTATCCTTGATATGATGTGATGAAAATGGCACTTTACCTTTGTAGTCTTCCTCCCTTAAACAAATAAGTCTAACCTAATAATGAGAGAAAACTAAGAAGACCTCAATCAAAAGACATTCTATAAAATATCTGACTAGTACTTTTCCCAACTGTTGAAATAATCAAAATCAAGGAAAACCTGGAGAATTTGTCATAGTTAAGAGAAGGCAAAGACATATGATGACTAAATTTAATGTGGAATTCTGGATGGGACTCTGGGACTGAAATGTACATTAGATTAATGCTAATAAAATATTATTAATGCATGGATTTATCTAAGATATGTATCAAAATAGATTCATTAATTGGAACAAATACATACTTATGTAAGATACTGATAATAGTGGAAATTGGGTATAAGTTATATGGGAACTCTCTGTCTTCACAATTTTTCTTTAAGACTAAAACTTTTCTAAAACTCTTAAAATTTTTATTTTTATTTTTTAAAATGTTGTTTAGCAACATGGTGGAAATATATGTAAGAAATCTAAGACATTAACTGTGAAAGAGTATTAACTCATTATATGAGTGAATATATTGTTTTTCAGGTTTCCCTGGTAACTCAGCATTAAAGAGTCTGCTTGCAATGCAAGAGAGGCAGAAGACTCAGGTTCAATCCCTGGGTTGGGAAGATCCCCTGGAAAAGGGCATGGCAACTCACCCCAGTATTCTTGCCTGGAGAGTCCTATGGACTGACGGGCCTGGCAAGCTACAGTCCATAGCGTCACAAAGAGTCAGACAGGACTGAAGCAACTTAGCAACATACATGTTATTATTTTTAACATGTATGTTGAATAATATTTTGAATAATTAAAACATCCTCCAGAATATAATAACATTTAACATTTCACGAGTGTCTGAATCTCCCACTTTGGCTGATATTATCTTTATCCTTCTTGCTGTTGTCTTTTGAAATCCAACTTATTTTTTCAAGGTCTAACAAAAAGCTATAAAGGCTTTTGCACTCACCTCCCAGAAAAATGCTGTCTTTCTTTCCTTTGCATTTATTAAGACAGTCATCTTATAAGAACACATCATACTTGGGATGTGTATTTTTCTGTCCTTGAGAAAGTGTGAATTTCTCAGACACTCTAAGATTCTTGGAGTCAGCTTAACACAGTGATTAGAAAATGGATACTCAATCAAGAGAACCTGGAATTGAATCATTAGCTACTCCATTCTCCAGTTCCATGAACTTAGACATTTTTTAACCGTTCTGTGTCTCAGGTTTCTTATATATAAAATGGCTCTACCTACAATGATATTGTGATGAGTAAATGAGTTAATATGTATGAAACACATGGTGATGGTGATGGTGAAGTTGCTCAGTTGTGTCCGACTTTTTGCAACCCCGTGGACTGTAGCCTACCAGGCTCCTTCATCCATGGGATTCTCCAGGCAAGAATACTGGAGTGGGTTGCCATTTCCTTCTCCAGGGGATCTTCCCGACACAGAGATCGAACCCAGGTCTCCCGCGTTGGAGGCAGACCCTTTAACCTCTGAGCCACCAGGGAAGCAATATGTATGAAATGAATACATAATATGTATGAGTTAATATGTATGCATGAAATTTAAGAAAATCCTGGTATATGGAATTAACTTTATAGATTATCTCTATTATTATTATTAATGCTATTGTTATCACCTGGCTTAAATAAGCAATGGATTATTAGACAGATGTTGCTTTTCTATTAAAACTTAATAAATGTCATGGAGTAAAATGTAGTCAGTTTATTGCTCTTTGTAAAACCATGATGTAACTTTACAGAATAAATTTAAGGAATCAGAAACTCCAAATCATATTCCCAACTCTACTGAAAGCTGAACGAATGCAGTAAAGAATTCATCCTTCATTACAGTTGAATAGAGAATGGTAGATTCTAGTATATAAACTAGACACATCTCTAGTGTTTAAAGAATATTGTTGGGAATTTGACAAATGTCTTTTACACCAAGGGAAATCAGTTGCCTTTAGTAATGCAAAATGTTACTGAGACATTCTATAAACTTTAATGTAATAAACTTTTTTGTATCTCAAATTCATGATGTTATTTCCATAAGAATACCTGAAACATATTTAAATTTTTGGTCCCAGGACCTAGGAAATTCATAAATATAAATAATATTTGTGAAGCATTAGAATTATAAGTATATAGAATGTTCATTTTTATTTTAAGTATATCATGGAGATTATCATAATAAAGTATGTCTGCATTTCCTAAAATCTTAGAAATAGTATCTCAAATGTATTTTAAGATTTAAAAATAAGCAATTTTCCTTACCTTTTAACAATCTACCTTAGAAAGACCACCATGTATATAGCAGCTAACCTAGGTAAACATATCATATGAAAGACTTTTATCCCAATGAAATAAATCCCTATAATACAGAAAATCAGGTAACTATGACAAATATTTTTTATATAATATATATGTATATACACATTTTATATATAATATAGAATATTAGACAAATAGACAGCCATGACAGGCAGTGGATACAAAGGAGAAAAGAGTAGCTCTTAACCGACATTGAGAGACTCAGTTTTCATGTTCACAGTTAGTGTAATCTCTCCTCTCATAATTACCAAGGTAGGATTACTCCTAATAGTAGTAACACACTCACACACACAGCCAAAACCATGCATGCACACACAGACATATATAGAAAAAAAAAAAAAATTATTTATTTTTATAATTTTTTTCTTCCAAAGAACAAAAAAAAAAAAAATTCTTTCAAGAGTAATTTTTTTTTTTTTTTCATTTATTAACATGTCTTCTTCTAGGTATTTCATATAAATGAGAATATCTCTACAAGAAAATTATGAGAATTACTAGAACTATTGTATGTGAATATCCTTTGAAAATGAAGTTATTGTTATACATTGATTTTGTTAAAGATTAAGATAAATAAATAGTTTTCAACATGTATATATTTCTTGTGTTTTGCTGATTATAACCAGGTTGGAAAAACACATGAGAGACATGAGTCCTCTCTCTGGGTATTTGAGCACAGATACATTCACCTTCACACACACACACACACACACACACACACACACACACACACATGCACAATTCATATAAACATCCAGCATGTCTATGGATCACCCAAAGCTGTGCATGAGTGCATACTCAGTCGTGTCTGACTCTTTGTGGGCCCATGGACTGTAGCCTGCCAAGCTCCTCTGTCCATGGGACTACCCATGCAAGAAAACTGCAGTGGGTTGCCATTTCCACCTCCAGGGGACCTTCCCCATCCAGGGATTGAACCTGTATCTCCTGCGTATCTTGCATTGGCAGACAGATTCTTAACCACTGAGCCACCTAGGAAGCCCTTCATCTAAAGCTGTACAGCCACACAAAGACCCCAGATAAGAACTTTTGTTGTAAATATTTCATAAAACTTCTAGGACAGTGGAATATTGATGATAAGCAATATGAATGCTGATTAGTGAAATACTAATAATAAGCAAGTGATCATCCTGGATTCAAATATCCCCCAGGACAGACTTGGAAATTGAAGTCCTATTCAAAGGACAATATTCAAATGCAAGGTTTTATTGTGGAATCACAACCTGATTCAGTTTCAACCTCCAAATTGACTAGCATTTTTGTAAATTTTGTGGGGAATACTATGCTCCTCTTGATTGCTATCTTTTCTTGGATATTAAAAATCCACACCTTCAGTTAATTTCAGCATCTTCAGAAACACAAACAGTAAGCTCTTCACAAATTCCATTTTTTGAAAAATACAGTCTTTCAACCTATAATTATTTCTCACGGGTGAATTTGGTGCCCTTTTCCTCATTAGCATTTTTTCTTCTGAAGTCATAAGTTGTAGACTGAAGTTTCTCATGTTGATTCTTGCAGTGTGTAATATGGAACTCAGTAGAAATCACTTAAAGATTTATAAGTCTTTTGGAGGACTGTACCCTCTGATTAGATTTGTACATATTCACATTCTGATTGTCCCAAATGAAATTAGCTTTTTCTGCCAAATGCATCTTGACAGTGTTCTGACAGAAATTGCAGCAGTTATGGATTATTAGCAATAAATTCATTTACATCATATTGTAATTCTATGCTACATGAAGAATGAACACTATTTATTCATGCATACAAGAAACACTCTAAGGAATTTCTCTGAAAGAGAATCAGGTCATTATTTGTTGAAATGAACAAGTCATTAAGATGTACAACACATCTATTAATCAATGAAAATTATTTCTAATTTTACCTTCATAACTTTAAGATATTTTCTACCAAGCAAAAGCCAAGCATGAACCAATCAGTTCTTACAAGTCCACATTAATGGTAAAAAAGTTATTCTGATATTTCAGAAACTGTATACTGATCTTTAAAAGGTTCTATAAGGATACATAATATTTAAATTAAATAATGAAACCTCATGTTAAGCCAATATGCACTCTCTTCATTTTCTATTTGATATAGATATGTCTGATAAACAATCAATTAAAGCTGATCAAACACTTTTAGTTAAAATATTTTTAGTTAAGTTTGCTGATTATCCTTTTAGTGGGAAAAATAATTGCTTAGGATTAAAAAGTATTGTGTTCCTGTAATAACTGAACAATAGGTACTTATCTCTGTTTCAAAAAACTATGCTTAAACAGTGAGAGCCAAATTTGGTACCCATATAAGGAGACATGATGAAAAGTTGAAGCACAAATGTACCATAAACTTATTATATCATTCAAACTCATCAGGATCCAACATAACACAACTTATTCCAACTAACAAATGCCCCTTTAACCTACAAAATCGGAAAACAAAAATAAAAGTCTAAATAATAGGTTATTGGGCTTCCCAGGGGCTCAGTGGTAAAGATCCACCTGCCAATGTGGGAGATTTGGGTTTGATCCCTGGGTCAGGAAGATACCCTGGAGAAGTATCCTTGCCTGCAAAGTCCCATGTACAGAGGAGCCTGGCAAGCTACAGTCCATGGAGTCACAAAAGAATCAGACATGACTGTGTGACTAAAAAACAACGGTAGTTTATCCATTGAATTTTTGCTCTTATCTTTCCAGAAGACTTGAGTAAACTTGTGAAACTACAAACTTATCGAAGAGTAAAACACATATGTACCTTGACATATGACACAGAGACTAGGAAATATATAAGTAAAATAAATATTACCAGCGAAATAGAGAAATTAGATTTAAAATACAAATTTTCTATGTGAATATAATTGTAAATATGTTAGTGAACACTTTTACTATAAAAATAGGTCCCATTTCAGTGATTTATATGGTCATCTCTTGAAAAGAGACTAATGTTAACTTGGAACAGCCTCACTTAGAGGTAAAGAAGTTAGTAAGACAGAAAAGAAACAAAAACAGACAGCAAAAATTAGGACAAAAGTTGTTTTGTTTGTTTGTTTGTTTGTTTTTCCCTACCAAATCCTTAATAAATTCATGAATGCCAAGGAAACCTAATGAACTAAAGAGAAAGAATTAATATGAAGGTAAGAGAAAGAGCACACAAAAGGGAAGAGGAGAGTAAAAGTGACCTAGAAGGAGACAGAGTGACAGAAACAGCAACAGAGATGGAGAAACAAAGCACAAAAGAGAAACAAAAGGCACAACTGACCAACATCAGGATTAAATAAAGAAGAAAACAAACAAACAAAGATGAGAGGACTTTATTTCAAATTTAAACAAAAACAAATAAATATCTGGACATATTTTTGACTACTATCAGTTCAGTCGCTCAGTCGTGTCCGACTCTTCATGACCTCATGAACCATAGCACACAAGGCCTCCCTGTCCATCACCAACTCCTGGAGTTTACCCAAACTCATCTCCATCGAATTGGTGATGCCATCCAGGCATCTCATCCTCTGTCGTTCCCTTCTCTTCCTGCTCCCAATCCCTCCCAGCATCAGGGTCTTTTCCAAAGAGTCAACTCTTCACATAAGGTGGCCAAAGTATTGGAGTTTCAGCTTCAGCATCAGTCCTTCCAATGAACACCCAGGACTGATTTCCTTTAGGATGGACTGATTGGATCTCCTTGCAGTCCAAGGGTGCCGGGGTCCAGCCCCGGTGGATCCAGGGTAATTCAAAGCGGGGATGGCATGGTGAGGAAAAACTTATTTATTTAGAAATATAAAGAGAAATTAAGAAGAAATAGTGTCGTAGGAAATTTTAGTGGAGAAAAGATGCTGAATAACTTGGTTTACGGGGTAAGCCAATAAAACTTCAGGACAAGAAGTTTGCAACATCTATGTTAGGTCACATGTGTGTTTGAATAGCAGACGGTGCCCCACTTTGGGCTCCCTCTCACGGGACTTAAAAGCCAGGGCAAGTTAGTAGATGTGGCAAGCCTTGCCGCTCCAGATGGAAATTCAGCCAGAAAATAGAGTAAGAAAAGAAAACACAGGGGAAACCAGTCCAGTGACTGGCCCACCCTCTATTGTTGTAAAGGCTTTTTATACCCTTTTTTCATACATAGAGATAATGGATAATATAAAATTATGCAGCGTCAGCAGCCCTGACTCTTATCGAGACCAGGCTTTCTCTCTGCATACCTAGTTGTATACACAAGTCTCAGGTGATTTACATCATCTTCTGGCCAGAACGCCAATTAACATTTTACAGCCCTTTTCTGATAAGGGTTTGTCAACCAGAAGACTTATTTGTGTTGTTCTTCCCAAAGTCTGGTGCCACTCTCAGAAAGCACTAAATAAAGTTCCATTCTTATGTAGCAAAGACACAACAATTTATAACAAGTAAAAGGAGTACAGTGATTTATAACAAAGAGAAAAATAATTAACTCAAAAGTCTAGTATTGCTAACATCAAAACTACTTTATTCCTATTTCTATATCCCAATTACATTGATTAATATCCTTCAGGTGTCTAAAAGATAAAGAATATGGACGCCTGGCAGCAGTCATTGACTCAACAGTGAAACCCATCACCAGTATAATTTTTAGCTTTTTAGAAAAGGTTCTGTATCTTTAAGATGCTTTAAGCTTTGTGTCTCTTGTGGTTGGGGGGCTGTAAACAATTCACAAGTTTGTAAAAGTCCCCAACTGTTAGGCAAGTTAGAGAGCCATCAAAGGAGTTTGAGATGAAACATTATTTTCATATGCAGGAGACTAATTGGAGCTCTAAGTTAACGTTTTCCAGAGAAAGGTGGTGGTGTGTGGAAAGCACAGTACAATAAGGCAGGCAGACTCTGGTTTTGGGGGGTAGATGTTCAGGAAAACCCAGGGGGAACCCCTGAAGCCAGATCACGCCTTTGCATTTTGTCGGGCTTCCTTCCTCATGACCTTTGCCATGGGCGGGATTCCTCACACTGGCTCCCAGCACAAGGGACTCTCAAGAGTCTTCTCCAACACCACAGTTCAAAAGCATCAATTCTGCACTGCTCAGCTTTTTTTCATAGTCCAACTAAATCCATACATGACCACTGGAAAAACCATATATAGCTTAACCAAATATATGTTAAATAATGTACTTTAGCAAAATAGGGGGGAAAAATAAGAAGATACAGCTTACAAAAATTGACACTACAGGAATTAGAAAATCTTTTCCTTTTTTAATTAACTAATGTCCATATTTATTCATATTTTCTTAGTTTTCCCTGAATGTCTTTTGTCTGTGTCAAGGCCCCATCCAAGATACCATTTTATATTTAATTGTCATGTCTCATCAGGCTCTTCTCAGCTGTGAGAATTTCTTAGACTTTTATTATTTTCAGTGACCTTTCTTGTTTTGTAGAAAATCCCTCAAATGGGACTTGTCTGATTTTTTTCTCATGAGTTTTAAAAATTGATTGGAGTATAATTATTTTACAATGTGATATTAGTTTCCGCTTTACAACAATGTGACTCAGCTATACACCCACATATATCCCCTCCCTCTTGATCTCAGACTCTGATCTCACCCTTCTAGGTCATCACAGAGCACTGAACTGAACTTCTTGTGCTATACAGCAGCTACAAATTAGCTATCAATTTCACATATATTAGAATATATATGTCAATACTACTCTCAATGTGTTCCACTCTCGCCTTCCCCCACTGTGTCCAGAAGTCCATTCTCTACATCTACATCTCTATAAATAGGTTCATCAGTACCATTTTTCTAGATTATATATGTATGTGTGTGCTAATATGAGGATTTTCTTCTTCTTCTTCTTCTTCTCTGTCTCTTTCTGACTTACTTCACTCAGTATGACAGGCTCCAGGTTCATCCACATCACTACAAAGGACCCAACTTCATAACTTTTTATTGTTGAGTAATATTACATTGTATATATGTACCACATTTTTATTCATTAATCTTTTGATGGTCATCTAGGTTGCTTGCATGTCCTGGAAGGAACTAGTGCTGCAATAGTGCTGCAATGAACTTGGAGTAAATGCATCGTTTTGAATTACTGTTCTCTCTGGGTATATCCCAGTAGTGCAATTGCAGGGTCATATGGTAGTTTTATTTTTAGTTTTTTTAAGGAACCCACATACTGTTCTCAAAAGTAGTTATATCAATTTACATTCCATCAAAAGTGAGGATTCACTTTTCTCCACATTCTCTCCAGCATTTATTGTTTGTAGAGTTTGATAATTGTCATTCTGACTGATGTGGGGTGATATTTCATTGTAGTCTTTATGTGCACTTCTCTAATAATGACTGATGCTGGACATATTTTTTACATGTTTGTTGGCCATCTGTACATCCTTTTTGGAGGAATGTCTATTTAGGTGTTCTGACCACTTTTTGATTATTTTTCTGATATTGAGCTGCATGAGCAGCTTTTATATGTTGGAGATTAATCTTGTGTTGATTGATTTGTCTGCAAATATTTTCTGCCATTCTGAAGATTGTCTTTTCATCTTGTCTATGGATTCTGATGCTGTACACATGCTTTTAAGTTTCATCAGGTCCCATTTGTGTTTTTGTTTTTATTTTCTAGGAGGCAAATCAAAAGATATCTTGTTATGATTTATGTCACAATTTTCTACCTATATTTTCCTCTAACAGTTGTATAATATCCAGCATTATGTTTGTCTTTAATCCATTTTGAGTTTATTTTTGAACATAGTATTAGGAAGTGATATAATTTCATTCTTTTACATGTAGCTCTCCAGTTTTCCCAGCATCATTTATTGAAGAGATTGTCTTTATTCTTCCCTCATTTGTCATAGATGACAAATGACCATAGGTGCATGGATTTATCATTGAATTTTCTGCCCTTTTCCATTGATCTATATTTCTGTTTATGTTACACCACTAAGATGTTTTGATTAAAGTAGCTTTGTAGTATAGTTTGAAGTCAAGGATGCTGATTTCCCCAGCTCTATTTTTCTTTCTCAAGATTGCTTTGGCAATCTGGGTCTTTTTTGCTTCCATACAAACTGATTTTTTTTTTTTCTGATCCTGGGAAAAATGACATTGATAATTTGATAGAGATTGCATTGAATTTGTAGACTGCTTTGGGTAGTACAGGCATTTTGACAATATCGATTCTTTCAAGCCAAGAACATGGTATATCTCTCCATCTCTTTGTGTCATATTTCATATTTTCCATCAGTACTTTATAGTTTTCTGAGTACAGTTACGTTTTTTCCTTAGGCAAATTTATTCCTAGATATCTTATACTGTTTGATGCATTGTTAAATGGGATCTTTTCCTTTAATTTCTCTTTCCAATCTTTCATTGTTGGTATATAGGGATGTAAGAGGCTTTTGTGTATTGTTTTTGTATCCTGCAACTTTACTGAGTTTCTTAAAGAGCTCTAGGAGCTTTCTGGTAACACCTTTGGGATTTCCAATATATAGTATCTTGTCATCTGCAAACACAGTGACAGTTTTACTTCTTCATTTCTAATTTATTTATTTTTAATATTCTTTAATTTTCATGGCTAAGACTTCCAAAACTATGTTGAATCAGACTGGCAAGAGTAAACCTACTTCTCTTTTTGCTGATCTTAGAGAAAATGCGTTCAACTCTTCACCATTAAATATAACATTATCTATAGTTTTGTCATATGTGGCCTTTCTTAGGTTGAGGTGAGTTCCCTCTGTGCCCACTCTCTGGAGAGTTTTTATCATAAATGGATGTCAAATTTTATCAAAAGTTTTTTTTTTTTTTTTCCCCGCATGTATTGAGATGATCATGTGGTTTTGATTCTTCAGTTTGTTAATGTGGTGTGTCACATTGCATATATTTGTATATATTGCATATATTGAACAATAGGGGGTTCTCTAATGGTTCAGAGGGTAAAGAATCAGCCTGCAACTCCAGAGACACAAGAGATGCAGGTTTGATCCCTGGTCGGGAAGATCTCCTGAGGAAGGAAATGGCAAACAACTCTGGTATTCTTGCCTGAAAAATCCCATGAACAGAGAATCTTTATTTTCTAGAGTCCATGGGGTCACAAAGAGTTGAACATGACTGAGCCACTGAAAATTACATTGAAAGAATCATGGCATCCCTGGAATAGATTCCACTTGATTATGGTCTGTGCTCCTTTAAATGTGTTGTTGGATTTGGTTTGCTGGCATTTAGTTTAGAATTTTTGTGTCTATGTTCATCAGTAATATCAGCGTGTATTTTTTTTTTCTTTTTTTGTAATCAGATCAGATCAGTTGCTCAGTCATGTCCGACTCTTTGTGACCCAATGAATTGCAGCATGCCAGGCCTCTCTGTCCATCACCATCTCCCGGAGTTCACTCAAACTCACGTCCATCCAGTCAGTGATGCCATCCAGCCATCTCATCCTCTGACGTCCCCTTCTCCTCCTGCCCCCAAACCCTCCCAGCATCAGAGTCTTTTCCAATGTGTTAACTCTTCACATGAGGTGGCCAAAGTACTGGAGTTTCAGCTTTAGCATCATTCCTTCCAAAGAACACCCAGGGCTGATCTCCTTTAGAATGGACTGGTTGGATCTCCTTGCAGTCCAAGGGACTCTCAAGAGTCTTCTCCAACACCACAGTCCAAAAGCATCAATTCTTCAGCGCTCAGCTTTCTTCACAGTCCAACTCTGACATCCATACATGACTACTGGAAAAACCATAGCCTTGACTAGACAGATCTTTGTTGGGAAAGTAATGTCTCTGCTTTTGAATATGCTATCTAGGTTGGTCATAACTTTTCTTCCAAGGAGTAAGCGTCTTTTAATTTCATGGCTGTAGTCACCATCTGCAGTGATTTTTGAGCCCCTAAAAATAAAGTTTGATACTGTTTCCACTGTTTCCCCATCTATTTCCCATGAAGTGATGGGACCAGATGCCATGATCTTCATTTTCTGAATGTTGAGCTTTAAGCCAACTTTTTCACTCTCCTCTTTCACTCTCCTCAGGAAACTTTTTTTGTAATATCATAGTCTTATTTCAGTGTCAAGGTGATGGTGGTCTTTATTTTTAGAGGGATTTCAGAAGGGTAGGTGTTAAGTCTTCTTGGTGAAACCATCTGGTTCTAACGGTGAAACCATCTGGTGCCTGACTTTTGTTTGTTGAAGTTTATAAAATACAGTTTCAATTCCATTATTTGTAATTTGAATATCCATATATTCTATTTTATATGGTTCCGGCTTGAGAGATTGTACCTTTCTATGACTTTGTCCATTTTAGTTTTGCACATTTTATTCATATATAGTTGCTGGTAGCAGTCTCATGATCCTTTATATTTTTGTGGCGTTCAATGTAACTGCTTTTTTTTCTTTTCTAATGTTATTGATTTGAACCCTCTCCTTTTTCTGGATAAGTGTAGCTAAAGCTTTTTCAAATTTACCTTTTCAAAGAATGATTTTTTTGTTTTACTTATATTACTCTTTGCTCTTATTTTAATCATGTCTGTTTGATTTATTTCTGCTCTGATCTTTGTCTATTCTTTCCTTCTATGACTTTAGGGTTTGTTTGTTCTTCTTTCTCTAGTTGCTTTAGGTGTAATTTTAGTCTATTTATTTGAGAATTTTCTTTTTCTCCTGAATTTAAACTTTATTACTATAGCTTTTCCTCTTAGAACTGTTTTTTTTTTTTTTTTTCAGTATCCCATAGGTTTTGGATCACAATGTTTGTGTTGTCATTTGTCTCTACATTTTTTTTTTAATTTTCTCTTTGATTTCTTTAGCGATCCATAAGTTTTTTTTTTCTTTTAGTTACATTTTGCTTAGCATACCAGTATTTATATTATTTATAGCTTTTTTTTCCCTGTAATTTATTTCTTATCTCATATAATGATGGACAGAAAAGATACTTTATATGATTTCAATTTACCAAAGCTAATGTGACCCAAGATGTTATCTTTCCTGGAGAATGTTTCATGTGCACTTATAAGCATATTCTGGTCCTTTTGGATGGAATATCCTATGAATATCAACTATGTCTATCTGGTCTAAGATGTCATTTAAAGCTTGTGTTTTCTTATGAACTTTCTTTCTGGATGATCTACCCATTGGTATATGTGAGGTGTTCAGTCCCTCCAATTTTATTGTGTTACTGTGGATTTTCCTTTACAGCTGTTAGCATTTGCCTTATATACTGAGATGCTTCTATGTTGGGTGCATACGTATGTCTTATTGTTTTTAATTCTTCTTGGATTGGTCCCTTGATCATTATGTAGTGTACTTCTTTATCTCTTTCTCTTTTTCTTTAGTTTGTAGTAACTTTATTTTTTAATATAAATTTATTTATTTTAATCTTTATCTCTTATAACAGTCTTTGAAGTCAATTTTATCTAATAAGAGTATTGTTACTCCAGGTTTCTTTTTATTTTTATTTGCATGGAATAACTTTTTCCATTCCGTTACTTTCACTCTGTGTATGTTCCTAGATCTGAAGTGAATCTGTTGTAGGCAGCATATATGAGTCTCAATTTTGCATTAATTCAGGCAGTCTGGTCTTTTAGTTGGAATGTTTAATCCATTTACATTTAAGGTAGTTTTTGATATGCATATTCCAATTGTCACTCTCTTAATTGTTTTGGGTTTGTTTTTGTAGGTCATTTTTCTTTTCTTTTTCTTTTTTTCCCCTCTTGTGATTTGATGACTATCTTTAGTGTTGCTTTTAGGTTGCTTTCCTTTTTTGAATATCTGTTTCCTTTTTTGAATACCTGTAACAAGTTTTTGGCTTGCATTTTCCACAAGATTATGACTTAGCAACCTATCTATGCACAAGGTTACTTTAAGTTGCTGGTCTGTTAATTTAAAATGAAATTCCTTTCCCCAGCATTTGTACTCTCCTCTTCTCATGTTTTTTAGTCTTTATATCACGCTTGTGTATGGGTGATTTCTTGCTTTTACAGTATGTTTGTTTTAACCAGTGAGCTTTCCAGTTTGTGCCTTTATGCTTCTATTGTGCATTCTTTTTCATCCCTCTGACAAGAGAAGTTCCTTTAGTATTTTCTGTAAGGGTATTTTGGTGGTGCTGCATTATCTTAGATTTTGCTTGTCTATAAAGCTGGTAATTTCTCCACTTAATCTGTGTGAGAGACTCACTGCATAGAATATCCTTGAGGTTTTATTTTTTCTTAATTAATTTATGTATTTTAATTGGGGGCTAATTACTTTACACTATTGTGGTGTTTTTTTTTTTTTCTTTACTATTGTGGTTTTTGCCACACATTGACATGAATCAGCCACAGGTGTACATGTGTCCCCACACCCTGAACACCCCTTCCTCCTCCCTCTCTGTTCCATCCCTCTGGGTTGTCCCAATGCACCTGCTTTGAGTGGCCTGTTTCATGCATCAAACTTGGACTGGCCATCTATTTCACATATGGTAATATATATGTCTCAATGCTATTCTGTCAAATCGTCCAACCCTTGGCTTCTCCCACAGAGTCCAAAAGTCTGTTCTTTATATCTGTGTCTCTTTTGCTGTCTCACATATAGGGTTGTGGTTACCATCTTTCTAAATTCCATATACATGCCTTAATGTACTGTATTGGTGTTTCTCTTTATGACTTACTTCACTCTGAATAATAAGCTCCAGTTTCATCCACTTCATTAGAACTGACTCAAATGTGCTCTTTTTTGTAGCTCAGTGATATTTCATGACTGGAGAAGACTCTTGAGAGTCCCTTGGACAGCAAGGAGATCCAACCTGTACATCCTAAAGGAAATCAGTCTTGAATATACTTTGGAAGTACTGATGCTGAAGCCGAACTCCCATACTTGCCCGACTAATGCAAACAACAGACTTATCTGAAAAGACCCTGATTCTTTGAAAGATTGAAGGCAGGAGGAGAAGGGGATGACAGAGGATGAAATGGTCAGATGGCATCACCAACACAATGGACATTAGTTTGAGTACACTCTGGGAGTTGGTGATGGACAGGGAAGTCTGGCATGCTACAGTCCATGGGGTGACACAGTCAGACACGAATGAACGACTGAACTGAACTGGATATTCCATTGTATATATGTACCACAACTTCCTTATCCATTTATCTGCCAATGGACATCTAAGTTGCTTCCATGTCTTAGCTATTGCAAGCAGTGCTTCAATGAACATGGAGTACATGTGTCTCTTTCAATTATCATTTTCTTGGTGTATATGCCCAGCAGTGGGATTGCTGGTTTTTATGGTAGTCCTATTTCCAGGTTTTTTAAGGAATCTCCACACTATTTTCCATAGTGGCTGTACTAGTTTGCATTCCACTAGAAGTATAAGAGGGGTCTCTTTTCTCCACATCCTATCCAGCATTTATTGTTTGTAGACTTTTTGATGGCAGCCATTCTGACTGGCATGAAATGGTATGTAATTGTGGTTTGATTTGCATTTCTCTGACAATGTGCATATTTTCATGTGTTTGTTAGATATCTATATGTATTCTTTGGAGAAATGTCTGTTAAGTTCTTTGGCCCAATTTTTGATTGGGTTGTTTATTTTACTGGTAATGAGCTGCGTGGGCTGCTTGTATATTTTGGAGATGAATTCTTTGTCAGTTGTTACATTTGCTATTGCTATTATTTTCTCCCATTCTGAAGGCTACCTTTTCACTTTGTTTATAGTTTCTTTTATTGTGAAAAACCTTTAAAGTTTAATTAGGACCCATTAGCTTATTTCTGTTTTTATTTTCATCACTCTGGGAGGTGCATCATAGAAGATCTTGCTGTGATTTGTGTCAGAGTGTTCTGCCTATGTTTTCCTCTAAGAATTTTATAGTTTCTGGTCTAACATTTAGATATATAATCCATTTTGAGTTTACTTTTGTGTATGGTGTTAGAAAATGTTCTAGTTTCATTCATTTACAGGTTGTTGGCCAATTTTCCCAGCACAACTTTTTAAAGAGATTGTCTTTGCTTCATATAGTTTTGCTTCCTTTGTCAAAGATAAGGTGTCCATAGGTGTCTGGATTTATCTCTGGGCTATCTATTTGTTTCACTGATCTATATTTCTGTCTTTATGACAATACCATACTGTCTTGGTGACTATAGCTTTGTAGTATAATCTGAAGTCATGCAGGTTGATTCCTTCAGTTCTATTCTTCTTTCTCAAGATTGCTTTGCTTAGTCAAGGATTTTTGTTTCCATACAAATTCTGAAATTATTTATTTTAGTTCTGTGAAAAATACTGTTGGTAGCTTGATAGTGATTGCATTAAATCTATAGGTTGCTTTGGGTAGTATAATCATGCTCACTATATTGATTCTTCCAGTTCACAAACATGGTATATTTCTCCAACTATTTATGTAACCTTTGATTTCTTTCATCAGTGTGTTACAATATTCTATATATAGGTCTTTTGTTCCTTTAGGTAAATTTATTAAAAAGTATTTTATTAATTTCATTGCAATGGTGAATGGGATGGTTTCCTTAATTTCTCTTTCTGTTTTCTCATTGTTAGTGCACAGGAATGCAACAGATTTCTGTGCATTAATTTTATACCTTGCAACTTTACTATATTCATTGATTGGCTCTAGTAATTTTTGGGTGGTGTCTTTAGGGTTTTCAATGTAAAGCATCATGTCATCTGGAAACAGTGAGAGTTTATTTCTTCTTTTCAAATATGGATTCCTTTTATTTCTTTTTCTTCTCTTATTGCCTTGGCTGGGACTGCCAAGACTATGTTGAATAATAGTGGTGAGAGTGGGCGCCCTTGTCTTGTTCCTGGTTTTAGAGGAAATACTTTCAATTTTTCACCATTGAGGATAATGTTTGCTGTGGGTTTGTTATATATGGCCTTTATTATATTCAGGTATGTTCCTTCTCTGACTGCTTTCTGGAGAGTTTTTATCATAAATGAGTGTCGAGTTTTGTTAAAAGCTTTCCCTGCATCTATCGAGATAATCATATGGTTTTTATCTTTCAATTTGTTAATATGGTACATCAATCACATTATTTGATTTTTGAAAATTGAAGAATACTTGCATCACTGGGGTAAAGCCCACTTGGTTATGATGTATGATCTTTTTTATATGTTTTTGTATTCTGTTTGCTAGAATTTTGTTGAGGATTTTTGCATCTATGTTCATCAGTGATATTTGCCTGTAGTTTTATTTTCTTTTATTTTTTGCCAGTTTTGTCTGCTTTTGATATTAGGATGATAGTGGCCTCAGAATGAGTTCGGGAGTTTACCTGCCTCTACTATTTTCTGGAAGATTTGGTGTAGAATAGGTGTTAGTTCTTCTCTAAATTTTTGGTAGAATTCACCTGTGAAGCCATCTGGTCCTGGGGTTTTGTTTGTTGGGAGATTTTTTTATTACAGTTTTGATTTCCATGCTTTCAATGGGCCTGTTAAGATTCTATTTCTTTCTGGTTCAATTTTGGAAGGTTACACTTTTCTAAGACTTTGTTCATTGCTTCCAAGTTTTCCTTTTTATTGGCAACCTATTGCTCATAGTAGTCTTTTAGTATTTTTTTGTATTTCTGTGTTGTCTGTTGTGATTTCTACTTTTCATTTCTAATTTTATTGATTGGATTCTTCTCCCTTTTTTTCTTGATGACTCTCATTAATGGTTTTCCTATATTATTTATCTTCTCAAAGAACCAGTTTTTAGTATTTTGATGTTTTGCTATACTCTCCTTCATTTATTTTCCATTTATTTCTGCTCTGATTTTTATGAATTATTTCCTTCTATTAACTTTCTGTTCACTTCCATTCAGTCACTCAGTCATGTCTGACTCTTTGCAACCCCATAGACTGCAGCATGCCAGGCCTCTCTATCCATCACCAACTCCCAAAATTTATCCAAACTCATGTCCATTGAGTCGGTGATGCCATCCAACCATCATATCCTCTGTCATCCCCTTCTCCTCCTGCCTTCGATCTTTCCCAGCATCAGGGTTTGTTCAAATGAGTCAGTTCTTCACATCAGGTGGCCAAATTATTGGAGTTTCAGCTTCAACATAGTCCTTCCAATGGACTCCCGGGACTGATCTCCTTTAGGATGCACTGGCTGGATCTCCTTGCAGTCCAAGGGACTCTCAAGAGTCTTCTCCAACACCACAGTTCAAAAGCATCAGTTCTTCAGTTCTCAGCTTTCTTTACAGTCCAATTCTCACACCCATACATGAAGACTAACTTTGGGGTTCTTCTTTTCCTAACTGCTTTTGGTATAACATTAGGTTTTTTATTTGTTATTTCTCTTATTTCTTGAGGTACGCTTCTATTGATATGGACTTCCCTCTTAGCACTGCTTTTACTGAATCCAATAGGTTTGGGTTGTTGTGTTTTCATTTTCATTTGTTTCTATGCATATTTTATTTCCTCTTTGTTTTCTTCCATGATCTGCTGGTTATTCAAAAGTGTGTTGTTTAGCCTCCATATGTTTGTATTTTCGATACTTTTTCTTTTCTTTTCTTTTTTGTTGTTGTTGACATCTAATCTTACAACAATGTGATCAGAAAAGGTGATTGAAATGATTTCATTTTTTTTATTTTTTAATTTTCAAAGGCTAGATTTATGCCCAGGTTGTGATCTATCCTGGAGAATGTTCTGTGTGCACTTGAGAAAAAGATGAATTTCATTTGTTGGCATGAAATGTCATATATATATATATATATATATATATATATATATATATATATATAAATTATATCTAACTGGTCGATTGTATCATTTAAAGTTTATGTTTCCTTCCTAATTTCCTCTTTGACTGATCTATCCAAAGATGTAAGTGAAGTATTAAAGTCCGCCACTATTACTGTATTACCGTCACTTTATCCTTTCATACTTGTTACCATTTACCTTATGTATTGAGGTGCTCCTATGTTGGGTGATATATATTTATACTTGTTATATCTTCTTCTTGGGTTGATCCTTTGATCATTATGTAGTGTCCTTCTTTGTCTCTCATCACTGTCTTTATTTCAAAATAAATTTTATGTGATATGAGTATTGCTACTCCTGCTTTCTTTTGTTCCCCATTTTCATGAAATATGTTTCTCCAGCCCTTCACCTTTAGTCTGTATGTGTCCCTACGTTTGAGGAGGGTCTCTTGTAGACAGTATATATAGAGTTCTTGTTGTTTTTTTTTTTTTATCCATTCAACCAGTCTTTGTCTTTTGGTAGGAACATTTAGCCCATTTATATTTAAGGTAATTATTGATAAGTAAGGAAAGATAAAAAGCCTTCCTCAGCAATCAATGCAAATGAATAGAGGAAAACAAAAGAATGGAAAAGACTAGAGATCTCTTTATGAAAATTAGAGATATCAAGGGAACATTTCATGCAAAAATGGGCTCAATAAGGACAGACATTGTATGGACTTAACAGAAGCAGAAGATATTAAGAAGATGTGGCAAGAATACATAGAAGAACTATACAAGAAAGATCTTCACAACCCAGATAATCACGATGGTGTGATCACTCACCTAAACCCAGACATTCTGGAATGCAAAGTCAAGTGGGTCTTAGAAAGCATCACTACGAGCAAAGCTAGTGGAGGTGATGGAATTCCAGTGGAGCTATTTCAAATTTTGAAAGATGATGCTGTCAAAGTGCTACACTCAATATGCTGGCAACTTTGGAAAACTCAGCAGTGGCCACAGGACTGGAAAAGGTCAGTTTTCATTCCAATCCCAAAGAAAGGCAATGCCAAAGAATGCTCAAACTACCACACAATTGCACTCATTTCACATGCTAGTAAAGTAATGCTCAAAATTCTTCAAGCCAGGCTTCAATAATATGTGAACTATGAACTTCGAGATGTTCAATCTGGTTTTTGAAAAGGCAGAGGAACGAGAGATCAAATTGCCAACATGCACTGGATCATCGAAAAAGCAAGACAGTTCCAGAAAAAAAACATCTATTTCTGCTTTAATGACTATGCCAAAGCCTTTGACTGTGTGGATCACAATAAACTGTGGAAAATTCTGAAAGAGATGGGAATACCAGACCACCTGACCTGCCTCTTGAGAAATCTGTATGCAGGTCAGGAAGCAACAGTTAGAACTGGACATGGAACAACATGTCCAAATAGGAAAATGAGTATGTCAAGGCTGTATATTGTCATCCTGCTTATTTAATTATATGCAGAGTGCCTCACGAGAAACACTTGGCTAGAAGAAGCACAAGGTGGAATCAAGATTGCCGGGAGAAATATCAATAACCTCAGATATGCAGATGACATCACCCTTATGGCGGAAAGTGAAGAGGAACTAAAAAGCCGCTTGATGAAAGTGAAAGAAGAGAGTGAAAAAGTTGGCTTAAAGCACAACATTCAGAAAATTAAGATCATGGCAACTGGTCCAATCACTTCATGGGAAATAGATGGGGAAACAATGTCAGACTTTATTTGGGGGGGCTCCAAAATCACTGAAGATAATGATTACAGCTATGAAATTAAAAGACCCTTACTCTTTGGAAGAAAAGTTATGACCAACCTAGATAGCATATTCAAAAGCATAAACATTACTTTGCCAACAAAGGTCCGTCTAGTCAAGGCTTTTTCCAGTGGTCATGTATGGATGTGAGAGTTGGACTATAAAGAAAGCTCAGCGCAGAATAATTGATGCTTTTGAACTGTGGTATTGGCGAAGACTTTTTTGAGTCCATTGGACTGCAAGGAGATCCAATCAGTCCATTCTAAAGGGGATCAGTCCTGGGTGTTCATTGGAAGGACTGATGCTGGAGCTGAAACTCCAATACTTTAGCCACCTCATGTGAAGAGCTGACTCATTGGAAAAGTCCCTGATGCTGGGAGGGATTGGGGGCAGGAGTAGAAAGGGACGACAGAGGATGAGATGGCTGGATGGCATCACCGACTCGATGGACATGAGTTTGGGTAAACTCTGGGAGTTGTTGATGGACAGGGAGACCTGGCGTGCTGCTATTCATGGGATCACAAACATTTGGACACGACTGAGCAACTGAATTGAACTGAACTGAACTGATGATCCTATTTCCATTTACTTTTTTGTTTGGGGTTCATTTTCTAAAACATTTACTGTGTTCCTTGTCTAGAGAATTACCTTTAGCATTTGTTGAAAAGTTGGTTTGATGGTGAATTCTCTCAACCTTTCTTTGTCTATAAAACTTTTGATTTCTCTGTCATATCTGAATGAGATTCTTACAGGGCAGAGTAATTTGGTTACAGGTTTTTCTCTTTCATTGCTTCAAGATTGTGTGCCATTCACGTCTGGCCTGAAGAGTTTCTATTGCAAGATCAGCTGTTATCCTTGTGGGGATCCACTTCTGCGTTGTTTGTTTCTTTTCCCTTTTAATATTTTTTTCTTTGTGTTCAATCTTTGTTAGTTTGATTAATATGTTTCTTGCAGTGTTTCACCTTGGGTTTATTCTGTTTTGGACTCTGGGTTTCTTGAACGTGGGTGGCTATTTCCTTCCCCATATTAGCGAAGTTTTCAACTATTATCTCCTCAAGTATTTTCTCATGGCCTTTCTTCTTGTCTTCTTCTGGGACTCCTAAGATTCAAATGTTGGGACATTTAACATTGTCCCAGAAGTCTCTGAAATTGTCCTTATTTCTTTAAATTCTTTTTTTTTTTTTTAATCTCTCAGCTTCATTTATTTCCACCATTCTGTCTTCCACCTTACTTATCCTGTTTTCTACCTCTGTTATTCTACTGTTGGTTCCTTCCAGAGTGTGTTTGATCTCAGTTTTGTATCATTCCTTATTGATTGAACTTTCTTTATTTCTTCTAGATCCTTCTTAACTTTTTTTTTTTTTTTTTGCATCTTCTCAATCCTTGTCTCCAGTCTATTTATCTGTAACTTCATTTTGTTTTCAAGATTTTGGATCATCTTTACTATCATTTTTCTGAATTCTTTTTCAGGTTGACTCCCTATCGTCTCCTTTTTTGTTTTGTTTGGTGGGTTTTTATCAAATTTATTCACCAGTTGGATATTTTTCTGCCTTTTCATTTTGTTTATATTGCTGTGTTTTGGGTGCCCTTTCTGTAGGCTGGAAGTTTGTGGTTCCTCTTAACTGTGGAATCTGGTCCCATCATTTCTTGGCAAATAGATGGGGACAGTGGAAACAGTGGTTGACTATTTCTTTGGGCTCCAAAATCACTGAAGATGGTGATTGCAGCCATGGAATTAAAAGAGGCTTACTCCTTGGAAGGAAAGTTTTGGCCAACTTAGACAGCATATTAATAAGCAGAGACATTACTTTGTCAACAAAGGTCCATCTAGTCAAGGCTATGGTTTTTCCAGTATTCATGTATGGGTATGAGGGGTTGGACTATAAAGAAGGCTGAGCATAGAAGAACTGATGCTTCTGAACTGTAGTGTTGGAGAAGACTCTTGAGAGTCCCTTGGACTGCAAAGAGATCCAACCAGTCCATCCTAAAGGAAATCAGTCCTGGGTGTTCATTGGAAGGACTGATGTTGAAGCTTAAATGCCAATACGTTGGCCACCTGATGGGAAGAGCTGACTTATTTGAAAAGACTCTGATGATGGGAAAGACTGAGGGCAGCAGGAGAAGAGAACTACAGAGGATGAGATGGTTGGATGGCATCATCGACTCAATGGACATGGGTTTGGGTGAACTCCGGGAGTTGGGGATAGACAGGGATGCCTGGCATGCTGTGTGTAGTTCATGGGGCACAAAGAGTTGGACACAACTGAGCGATTGAACTGAACTGAACTGAACTCTTTGTGAGAGGAATTGGACTAACGACTTCCCACAGTTTCCTCATTGGGGGAGCTTGAATTTATTATCTTGGGGTTGTTTCTGGATCTCTTTTCTCTGGAGTGCAATGAAGTGTCCAGTAGTGAGTTTTTGGGTGTCTATGGATTTGGCATGGCTTTGGACAGCCCATCATTTAGTATTCAGTGTTGTGTTCCTGTTTTGCTGGAGAATTAGCATAGCGTGTCTTGCACTGGAACTTGCTGGCTCTTGGCTGGAGTTTGTTTTCAGTGTAGGTATGGAGTCTTTTGGGTGAACTCTTGTCTATTAATGTTCCCTGGAGTCAAGAGTTCTCTGGTGTTCTAAAGATTTGGAGTTAATCCTCCTGCCTCTGGCTTTTTGTCCTTCTCTTACAATAGCCTCAAGACTTCTTCCTTCAGACAGCATATATGATAAAATTCCTAGCTTGTTGATGAAACAATTCTCCACAGCCAAGAACATGCAGAAAGATTCATGGAGTTATATGGAGAAGAGATGAGAGAGAATGGAGAGAGATGACCAGGAGGAGAAAAGGGGGAGTAAAAAGGGGAGAGAGCAATCTAGCCAGTAGTCAAATCCCTAAGTGCTCTCCACAGCCTTGAAAACCCAGAGAGATTCACAGAGTTATGTAGAGAAGAGAAGAGAAAGGAAGGAGATAGAGATGATGTGGAGGAGAAACGGGAGCATCAGAAGGGATGACAGCCATCAAACCAGTAATCACATCCACATCCCTAAGTGAAAATGGGTACTGAAGATTAGATTCTTAGAGGTACAAAAGAAACAACAAATATCAAAAAGAAAATATTAAAAATCTAGACTAGAGGTTAGACTCTCAAAAATACAACATAAAAATACAAAACATAATCAATCACAAAATATAATCAAACTATATATGTATGTGTGTATATATATATATATATGTGTGTGTGTGTGTGTGTGTGTGTGTGTGTGTGTGTGTGTGTGTTATTTGCTTTAAAAATCAGGAGTTTTTTTTTTTGAAAGGTAAGAGTAGGCTATAAAAATGAAAGTTAAAGAAATGTTAAAGAACTAAATTTTAAAAATATATTAAAAAGTGATAATAGTGAAAATATATCTAGGAATTTCTCTGGAGCTGCTGTGGGCAGTGTGGGGTCAGTTCAGTGTCAGATAGTCCTTTGTTTTGGTTTGTACTTGTTCTCAAAGTCTATAGGTGACCCTCAAATGCAGTCTCCAGTATTAAATACAGGGTTTTAATTTTTTGCACCTGTCACCTCCAGAGCAGTTCCCCCTTCTTTGTTTATTTTGGCTTCCTCTGTTTGGAAGTCTCTTCAATGTCTAATTTCCGCCCTGACACAGGGAGTGAAGCTGGCCACTTATTGAGGCTCACTTGTTCATTTGTGTTGTAGGGAGGAAAGGACACTGCAAACAAATACTGCTCTCATGTGTGGGGAGTGCTCACTATGAATGGACCACACTGGATTTGCCACAGCCCAAGGTGGCATATACTTCCTGGGTCTGAACTGCGCAGGCTCCCAGGTGCTCACTTTGCCATGTTGGCCTTGCATTTTGTGCACTTCCCAGGTCTAAGTCACTCAGGTTCTCAGATGCTCTGCAGGGACACAGACTCAGATTGGTTGTGCATTTTGTGCCCTTCCTAGGGATGAGCAGCTCAGGCAACTGGGTGCTTGGTAACTGCACTGTCCCAGTTGGGCTGTTTGTCCTCCTACCTCAGCCTCCTGTTTTCCCAGGTGTGCCAAGAGAGCACAGTTCCTGGTGTGCCCTGTGTCTCTTCTGGGGTGAGCTGATCTCAGGCTGTGACACTCCCGGGAGATATCAACCATCCAGGATCCCAGGAAGACGTGGTTAGCAACTGGGAGCCTGCTCACAGCTAAGTGGGACTTGTGGTCTCTGGGGCTGAGATTACAGCAGCCCCTTGCCTTCCTGCTCTGACTGTCAAATGCCTACCTTTCTGTCTCAGGGAAGGGAGAGGCCGATATGCAGCAGACTTGCTCTCCTTCAATGTTTACTCAATCCTTTGTTCTGTGACTGTGCCAGGGTCACTAAGAGGTGTTAGAGCCTTTCATGGGAAAGGGTTTTTTTTTTTTTTTTTTTTTTTTGTCTCTTTGGCGATCTCATAGTTTGGCTCATTAAAGCACATTAGCTGCCTCAGGTTGTCCTCAGGGCATTCAGACGCGGCCCTTACCCTAAGGACTGATGATGTGGCCCTTACCTCCCTGCCCAACCCCCACTCACTGGTGGTGGACTCAAGCGTCGGGGCTACTTCTCTGCTGGCAGTTGTGATCAGGTATGTATTGTGTGGCATTTTGTTTCTTCTGTGTGTGTGTGTGTGTGTGTGTGTTTTTTTCCTCCCAGTTATGTTGCCCTCTGAAATTCCCAAACTCCCCACAGACACACCTCTGTGAGGGTTTCCTACTGTATGGAAACTTCTCCTTCACGACTCCTTCCCCAGGATAGGTCTCCATCCCTAAATCTTTTGTCTCTGTTTTTGTCTTTAATATTTCGTCCTACCTCCTTTTGAAGAGTTTGGGCTGCATTTCTGGGTGCTTGGTGTCCTCCGCCAACATTCAGAAGCTGTTTTGTTGAAGTTTCACAACATTCAAATGTTCTTTTGATGAATTTGTGGGGGAGAAAGTGGTCTCCCCATTCTATTCCTCTGCCATCTTGGGGCATATCCTTGGTTTTATTTATTTATTTATTTTTATTTTTATCACTTTCAGTATATCCTGCCACCTCCATAGAGCCCACAAATGCTAAATCCAGAACCTTCTCAGCTGCAGGAGTCAGATATTCTGCAGGTGTTGAATTTAGGAGGGCTTCCCTGGTGACTCATATGGTAAAGAATCTGTCTGTAATGTGGGAGACCTGGGTTTGATCCCTGGATTGTGAAGATACCCTTGAGGAGGGCATTGCAACCCACTCCAGTATTCTTGCCTGGAGAATCCCTATAGATAGAGGTGCCTGGCAGGTTACAGCCCATGAGGTCACAAAGAGTCAGACATGACTGAGCAACTAAGCACACAGCACAGAATTTAGGAAGCAGTCAGTAAACGTGTAACTCCATGACTCATATAGCCATGAGGAGAGACTTTAGCTTCTCTTCATTACTACCGGGCTCTTAGGGTTCATCTGTGGTTATAGACTCATCTCTGTGGGCCACCCACTGCCATCTGCTCATGAGGCTGATAAAGCACAAGTTCATTAGGCAAGAGGTGGAGGCAGCAATCGGGCACAGGGCTGCCGTGTGGGAGGGATGGAATGACTGACGTTCATTAGGAAGGAGCTGAGACAGCAATTGGGCTAACAAGACACCTAGGCAGGTGGGTGCTCAGATAGAGATTGTGGTGAGCCAGTAGCACAGGCAGAGAGGAGATGGAGAAGACAATGGCAGTTGGGGGGGGTACAGAATAAGCCACTCAAATGGGAGCCATTCTTGGTGACCATAGGGGCTGGGGCCTACATGTGAGAAGAGGGGCTAAAATAGTGTCCATGGCCATTGCACATCACTGAAAAATGATGGTTTGTTTCTTTGGTGATCTCAGCCTCCTCTGTGAACATTCCTAGTTGTGGAGCTCCTAACTCCCATTCCCTCAGGATATTTCCTCACAGGCAACAGCAGTCTCATCCCTGGGTCTGTTCTTCAAACCTTATATTCCAGCACCCAGCCCCTGTATGCAACAGTGGACACCTAATTCAGGCTGGATTGCACAGGGCTGTGACATGGACCATCTTTATAAGTCTCATTCTGTCCTGCCTACCACAGACCAGTTGCTGCACTACATCCAAGGCCTAGAAGCTCCTTGTCTGTCCCAGCTGAACTCCCTGCATGGAGGGGGTTTCTTCAGATGGAAGAACATCTCACCTTCAGCTCTCCACCTCCAGAGGTACAGGTCACACCCTGCTTCCTCTCTTCTTCCTTATCCTTTATTATTTCTTTCACCCTACCCAGATACAACCTAGACAGCATATGAAAAAGCAGGGACATTACTTTGCCAAAAAAAGATCCATCTAGTCAAAGCTATCTTTTTTCCAGTACTCATGTATGGATGTGACAGTTGGACTATATAGAAAGCTGAGCACAGAAGAATTGATACTTTTGAACTGTGGTGTTGGAGAAGACTCTTGAGAGTCCCTTGGACTGCAAGGAGATCCAGCCAGTGTATCCTAAAGGAAATCAGTCCTGAATATTCATTGGAAGGACTGATGCTGAAGCTGAAACTCCAACACTTTGGCCACCTGATGTGAAGAACTGACTCATTTGAAAAGACCCTGATGCTGGGTAAGATTGAAGGGAGGAGGACAGAGGATAAGATGGTTGGATGGCATCACCGACTCAATGGAATTGAGTTTAAGTAAACTCCGGTAGTTGGTGATGGAAGGGAGACTTCACATGCTGGAGTCCATGGAGTCGCAAAGAGTAAGACATGACTGAGCAACTGAACTGAACTGAACTGAACCCAGATACATGGGGATCTTTCTTCTCCTTTTTGGTGTCTGAAGTCTTCTGCTACTGTTCAGCAGGTGCTCTGTGAGAACTGATCCATTTGTAGATGTATTTGTAAAGTGTTTGTGGGGAGAGATGAACTCCATATCCTCCTAATCCTCTGCCATCTTGACTGATGCCTTCACTACTACTTTCATAAGTGAACTGTAACTAAAATCATTCTATAATGAAAACTCTACATTCATTGGAGTTCATCATAGAACTCTAACAAATTAACAACACTAACCCTATCCAGGGGATAATTATGTCAGTGGATAACTGACAACAGTTCTATACATGCTCTTCTTCAGAAAAAGTTTTTTTAAAATTATTTTTGATGTATGATTAACACAAGCAAAAAAGCTGTACATAGTGTTTTTAAAATATTATACTCTTTTTTAATGAAGCAAGCATAATAATATACTTTCTTTGAATTTATTTCTGCTTAGGTTAATGGAATTGTATTTCTATTTGTATGTGCCATGCTAAGTCATTTCAGTTGTGTCCAACTCTGAGTAACACTATGAGCCATAGCCTGTCAGACTCCTCTGTCTATGGGATTCTCCAGGCAAGAATACTGGAATGGGTTGCCATAACCTTCTCCAGGTGTTCTTTCTGACCCAGGGATTGAACCTATGTCTCTCATGTCTCCTGCATTGGCAGGCATGTTCTTCACCACTAGCACCACATTGGAATCTTATTTGTCCCAACATTCGAGGTTAAAATTGGCCTGTAAGTTTTCTTTCACTATTTTTATCAGGTATTGTTATTTCAGGGAACTATGCTTTCCAGGATTAGTAGGACCAAGTATATTACCCACAGCAGTGATCATCTACTGAAGATATTGTCACTTGGATTTCTGCCATTGCAGGTGTATAGTATTACAAGATTCTATAACACCTGCCACTTGCTACCAATGAAAGGATCTCTTCAATCTATCACAGAGGTTCCCAACCTTCTTGGCACCAGGGACCAATTTTGTGAAAGAAAAATTTTCCATGGATTGGGGTAGGGGATGATTTTGGGATGATTCAAACACATTAGATTTGTTGAGCACTTTATACTAATATTATAATATGAGCTCCACCTCAGATTGTCAGGCAGGTTGTTAGAGACCCCTGATCCACATATTTGTAGCATTTAAATTCCTGAGGGAAAACATCTAGTTGGCTAAAGTTTTTATATTTGCAAAAGTTAGACATTCCAAGACATATAAAAAATAGTTAAGGAGTGCTATGTCTGAACTTTTACCTATCTTGGGATGTCACATTAAAAATAAAAAAGATGAATGCATATATTTTAGTTATCTAACATCTATATTAATTGTTTTTCATACTTTGGACTTTCCGTTCACACACAAAAATGATTATGCTTTATATAATGGAAATATCCATTTCACAACTCAAAAAGCACTCTCACACTCCTCCAGGGAATAAACAAAAATTTCATAAGTTTTTGCATTCAGTCTAGGTCCAGAATTTCTAAGTCTTGTGTATTATATTTTACATTTTGACATTCTTATATTTTGAAGATTATAGAAAAATTTTGTGGTTAACTATAAAATTTGCCATCAAAATAGGTAAACTATTGAATAAGTGGGAGTGAAGACAAGGAACATTCATTAAAATGAAAAGATGCATTACACATTTCATCAACTTCATTATTAGGAATATGCTCTTCATTGAGCATCTGTTAGCATAGAGACTTTGAGGCACAGTGAATCTTTAGAACTAAGTGCAAAGTGAAGGAGATATAGCCTGAATAAGCTGAAGAACTTTTGTTGGCATGGGGATTCACAATGAGCTGGCTACTTTGGGGAGTGACTCAGGAAAAGTGTTGGATAATTCTCCTAAATGTGATATATATTTCCTCCAAAATCAATCAAGAGGCCTCTTTATTTTATTTTTTCCTTAGTGATAAAGTGCATAAGGTTATAGCATATTGACATACCTTTAGAAGATCCTGACATGTTGCAGACCTTTTGGCCAAGAAAGAGGACGGATAATCTGGAAGTGAGTGATAACACTTTATTTCTAGATTTGTGTTTAAATCAATTGTATTGTACGGTTTTGTTTTACTGTAATAGAGAAAAAGTATTTTTTTTCTCTATTCTCAGGTCAATAGCTGCATGTTAACTAAATATGTTTGTTCCTATTATAAAAGCATATCTAGAAGAACAGCTGCATTGGACTAATGACAGGATTAAACGTAAGATATTTCACTGTGTTCCTCCAAGAGGCATTTATCTTTTGTGTCAGCCAAGATGAAGTCTTAAATAGAAATGTGATGAGAATCACCATTCTTAAGTCTTTAAACTTTTAATATTGACTCTAGCATCCTAATTTAATTGTCTTTTTCACTTGTAACAGGCCTTGCTTGGTGTATCAGTGAGTCATAAAGGTGGTTCTACAAGGTCCTGAGCATGAATGTTCTGACTACATATACTATTTTAATAGTCCTATCATGAGAAAATTTCAGATCTTCTTACATCATCTGATTCTTTGATCTTTCTAATAGACCTATGATGATGATGCTCTGATTTCACAATAATTGATATTAGGAAAAGACAGTGTCTAATAGTTTTTCTTTCCCATCTGTACAGCTACCCAGTTGAGTTGCCATTGGGTCTCTTTAGGGGTAGTTAAGAAGTAGTCACAGTATACAACTGTCATGTTACTGCATTCTGCCTTCTGATGGAGTTCTGGGGTATTCTTCATTTGAAGAGTATTGTTTGTGATCTGATCAGATATACTCATGAACTTCCAAGCAAGGATTAACATGAAAATAAATATTTGTAAGTATACCATTTTTAAGAGTTAGAGCCAAACTAAAGAAAATATCTGGAAACTAACCAGCATAAAATTTTACATTATATAAAGAGGAAATATGCTTCAAATTACTGTTGATTTTCAACAGAAAAAAAAAAAAAAAGCCAAACATAGTAGAACATCATCTTTAGAGTAGTGAATGAAATATTACTAAATAAAGCTATCATTCTAGAATGCTATATTCAGCCAAAGCAAATCATATGAATAAAGACAGAGACAATATCTAAGATATAAAAAACTTACAGAATTATTTTGATATCAAATTATCAATGAAAAAGAAAGAAAGAAAAGGAATCCTTTAAGATCATCATGATATATTATAAACTAGAAATTTATGTCCTAAAAAATTTTCATGGGAAATGTTAAACATTTAGGTAAATATAAATACTCATTGTTTCTTCTTTCTTTAAAATTTATAGGAGAACAAGATGGCAGAGGAGTAGGTGGATGTGGAGTACATCTCTCTCCATGGATACATCAGGAATACACCTTCAGACAAAGAAGTGCTTGCAGAACACTAACTGAGAGTGAACAGGAGTATATAAAAGAATATATAGAACCCCACAAAACTCAGTAGAATGAAGGAACTGAGGGGGGCGGGGGGACAGAAATGGTAGTAACCCTGGACCTGCCATTGATGAGTGTTGGAACTGAAGCAGTGATCCAATCAGAGAAGAAACATATAAGGGTGAGAGTGAAACAGCTGATCTGTGGCAGCCTAAATGGGATAAGAATCAGACAGTTCACAGCCATATGTACTCTGGACAGGGACAGAGGAGCCTTAGAAGGTGCAGCAGCTAGGAACTGGAATGTAGGGTGCTGAAGTCCAGCTCCAGCAGCCAGGGATTCAACCTGAAGGGGTGAGCAGTGTCTGTGAGAGAAATTGAAGTAGTCTCTCAGTTTTCTTGGACTGCCTGTTTGTTTCAAGCTTATGATTCTCTTTTATAATTTTACAAAAGCATTAGGTCAGAGATTTGATATTTTTAGTTCACATTGACCCAGATTTTTCTCCAAAAATCATTGTTGCCCCTCAAAAGGAGTTCCTTCTTCAGTGACTCTCTTATCTACTTTTTCTCATGTGTCCTTGTGAATACACTGTAACTCATGCTAATGTCTGGGCTGCATACCACATTCCTCAGTTTAATTCTTACCTTTCTAAGTAAGTCCTGTTTGCCCCTTGTATCCTAAGCTCACTATTTTTTAGAAAGGGCTTCTAGCTAATAATATCTCTAAAGTCTCTAATTTCTATAAGCTATAGTAGAATATTGTAACATTACAACAATCCTTAAATCTTTAGCTTCTAACTATTTTAATTATTCCTAAGCCCTAAATTCAGCAAACTTCTTTGCCATAAGCACTTTTCTCACAAATGGGCTTCAGATAGCAATCCCTCCCATGGCCTCAAGCTCTGGCCTGTGTGCTCACCCTGGAACACTTTTTTGTAAAAGTCTTTGAACAAATGTCAGTGATTAACTTTATGAATTATTCTTTGAGCACAGCTGCAGATGGCTTTATGCCTTCTCATGCTCCTCTCAAAAACAATAAACACCTTAATATTCTCTTCAGTAAATTCAGCCGAGGAAAAGAAAAAAAAAAGTCAGAATCACAAACCCTAACTCCTTCATTCCAGGTCCGTGCCTATGGAACAAAGGGAGGGGGTTTAGGGCTGTGCCTCTATTTTGTCAGTAATGCCTAATGCAGCTCCTGACAGTAGGGATTGTAGTGCAATTTCAGGACAAATGTTGCAGTTGACTGGACAGACAGACCAAGGGGATGTGAGGGAGGAGATTGTGGTGGGAAATGCCTGTGGAGGAAAGCCAGGCAGCCATGGAAGCCAGGATATACTGCTGAGTCACATGTAGGGGGCAGAGCCATGACCATAGTCTCTCCCCACATGCCAGCACTGGCAGCTGAACAATTGAGAGGCTGGCCCATCAAGCACCTGATTCATTGATCTACAGAGTAGGACCCAACCAGGGTGCCCCTTTAAGTGCTTGATGCACAGATATACAGAGTAGGATCCCAGCCAGGGGGCATCCCTCTATGTGCCTGACACATCAAAGAACAGAGAAGGACCCCAGGAAAGGAAGCCCTCTAAGTGACTGAATAGATGGAGCTACAGAGAAAGAATAGCCAAAGAGGTCTTCTGATTGTCAGCTACCAGAGGCTTGAAAAAACATTCTGATGCAGCCTAACTCCTGTGGCTGAAGGATTCCATGTCCCGGCACACTTGGCACCACCAGGTACCCATGACCAAAGCAGTTGCACCACCTTCACGCTCAACTCTCACTGGGGCAGAGATGCCACAGTCAAAAAAAAAAAAAAAAAAAGACTTATGTCTCTGCACATGGGTTTGCTTCAGTTGTGATCAACTCTTTGCAACTCTGTAGACTGTGGCCTGCCAGGCTTCCCTGTCAGGGGGTTTCTCCAGGCAAGAATACTGGAGCGTATTGGGCAATACTGGTTGTCATACTCTTCTAGAGCACTATATTTCCTTATGCCTTAGCTGCCAACTCCCCTGAGTAGCTGGTGCTGCAAGCACCCATGCAACCCAAGTAGCTGTACCACTTCTGCATGTGGCCTTCACAGTAACACAATAACAGTAAGAGTGATGAATTACCCACTCATATCAATGGACAGATCATCAAAACAGAAAATTAATAAGGAAACACAAATCTTAAACATCAGATTGGATGAGATGGATTAAAAACATTAGATTAGATGGATATTGTTGAAATCTTCAAGACATTCCATCCAAATGGATAAAAATACACCTTCTTCTCAAGTGCACATGGAACATTCTCCAGGATAGACCAAAAATCAAACCTGAGTCACAAATCATGCCAAAGTAAATTGAAGAAAACTGAAATTATATCAAGCAACTTTTCTAACCACAATACTTTAAGATGAATATAAATTGCAAGAAAAAACTGTAAAAAAAAAAAAATACACAAACACATAGAGGTTAAACAATACAGTTCTAAATAACCAACAGGTAACTGAAGCAATCAAAAGCGAAATTAAAAAAAATTTAGAAGCAAATGACAATGAAAACACGACAACTCTAAACCTATGGGATGCAGCAAATTCAGTTCTAAGAGGGAAGTTTATAGCAATGCCATCCTACCTCAAGAAACAAGAAAAAAAAAATCGAATAGGCAACCTAATATTACAACTAAAGCAACTGGAAAATTAAGAACAATAACAACAACAACAAAATTAGCAGAAAGAAAGAAATAAATGAAAAAGAAAGAAAGAATAGTAAAGACTAATATAACTAGAAGCTGATTGTTTGAGGAGATAAACAAAACTGACAAAACTTTAGCCAGACTCATCAAGAAAAAAAGAGAGAAGATTCAAATTAGCAAAATTAGAACTGAAAAAGGAGAGGTTGAAGCAGAAAATGCAGAAATACAAACAATTATGAGACTATTATGAACACCTATATGGCAATAAAATGGATAACCTGGAAGAAATGGACAGATTCTTAGAAAAGTTCAATCTTCCAAGACTGAACCTGGAAGAAATAGAAAATATGATCAACCCAGTTACAAGCACTGAAGTTGAAGCTGTGATCAAAAGTCTCCCCCAAAACAAAAGCCCAGGACCAGGTGACTTCACAGGAGAATTCTATCAAACATTTAGAGAAGAGCTAATGCCTATACTTCTAAAACTCTTTCAAAAATTACATAGAAAAGAACACTTTCAAACTGACACTCAAGACCACCAACACCCTGATACCAAAACTAGACAAAAACAATACAAAAGGAAAGAAGACTACAGGCCAATATCACTGATGAACATAGATGCAATAATGCTCAACAAAATTCTGGCAAACAGAATTCAACAGCACATTTTAAAAACCTCAATACCATGATCAAGTTGGGATTTATTCCAGGGATGCAAGGATTCTTCAATACACACAAATCAATTAATGTAATATATCATATTGACAAATTGAAAGATAAAAACCATATGACCATCTCAATAGATGCAGAAAAATCATTTGACAAAATTCAGCACCCATTTATGGTTGAAATGCTTCAAACAATAGGCACAGAAAGAGCCTACCTCAACGTAAAAAAGGCCATATATGATAAGCCTACAGAAAACATTATTTTCAATGGTCAAAAACTAAATGCATTTCTCCTAAGATCTGGATCAAGGGTGTCCACTTTCACCACTATTATTCAGCATAGTTTTGGAAGTCCTAGCTACAGTCATCAGAGAAGAAAAAGCAATAAAAAGAATCAGATCAGAAAAGAAGTAAATAGCTCATTGTTTGCAGATGGCATGATACTATACATAGGAAACACTAAAGATACTATCAGAAAATCACTAAACAACGAAATATCAGAAAAATATATTAAGAAATCAATCCCATTCACCATTGCAACAAAAGAAGTAAAATAACTAGGAACAAAGTTACCTAAAGAGACAAAAGAACTGTACACAGAAAATTATGACACCAAAGAAAGAAATCAAAGATGACATAAATAGATAGAGAGATATCCTATGTTCCTGGGTAGGAAGAATCAATATTGTGCAAATGACTCTACTACCAAACACAATCTACAGATTCAGTGTGATCCCCATAAAATTATCAATGGGATTTTTTGACAGAAATAGAAAAAAAAAAATCAATTCATATGGAAACACAAAAGACCCCAACAAGCCAAAGCAGTCTTGAGAAACAAGACTGGACCCGGAAGACTCAACCTTGTTGACTTCAGATTATACTACAAATCTACAGTCATCAAGACAGTATGTTTCTGGCACAAAAACAGAAATATAGACCAGTGAAGCAACATAGAAATCCCATAAATAAATCCATGCACCTATGGGTACCTTATTTTTGATAAAGGAGGCAAGAATACACAATGGGGCAAAGACAGCCTCTTCAACAAATGGTGCTGTGAAAACTTGACAATTACATGTAAAAGAATGGCATTAGAACACTTCCTAACACTTTACACAAAGATAAACTCAAAATGGATTAAAGATCTAAATATAAGACCAGAAACTAAATCTCTTAGAGGAAAACATAGGGAGAAAACTCGATGACATAAATCAAAGCAAGGTCCTCTATGACCAACTTCCTAGAGTAACGGAAATAAAAACAAAAGTAAACAAGTGGGACATGATTAAACTTAAATGCTTTGGAACAGAAAATGAAACTATTAACAAGGTGAAAAGACAGTGGAAGAATTCCTCAGAATGAATGAAAACAATAGCAAATGAAATAACAGACAAAGGTCTAATTTCTAAAATACACAAGCAACTCGTACAACTCAATACCAGGAAAACAAACAACCCAATCGAAAGTGGGGAAAAGACCTAAGCAGACATTTCTCCAGAGAAGACATACAGATCGCTATCAAACACATGAAGAGATGCTCAACATTGCTCATTATTAGAGAAATGCAAATCAAAAGTGCAATGAGATATCACTTCACACCAATTAGAAAGGCTATCATCAAAAAGTCTACAAACAATAAATGCTGGAGAGGGTGTGGAGAAAAGGGAACACTCTTGCATTAATGCTGGGAATGTAAGTTAATATAGCCATCATGGAAGACAGTATGGAGATTCCTTAAAAAAATAAAAAACTAGGAATAAAAGCATTATATAACCCAGCAATCCCACTCCTAGGCATATACCCTAAGGAAACCAAAACTGAAAAACACACACATATCACATTGTTCTTTGCAACACTATTTACAATAGCTAGAACATGGAAGCAACCTAGATGTCCATTGATAGATGAGTGGATAAAGAAGTTGTGGTATATATACACAATGGAATATTACTAAGCCATAGAAAGGAACACATTTGAATCAGTTCTAATGAGGTGGCTGAACCTACAGCCTATCATACAGAGTGAAGCAAGTCAGAAAGAGAAATATAAATAGTGGATACTAACGCATATAAACAGAACCTAGAAAAATGGTACTGAAGAATTTATTTGTAAGGATGCAATGGAGCAACAGAATAGATAGTAGGCTTATGAACACAGGGAGAAGGGAGGAGAGGGTGAGATGTATGGAGAGAGTAACATGGAAACTTACAGTACCATATGTAAAATAGATAGTCAACAGGAATTTGCTCTATGTCTCAGGAAACTCAAACAGGGGTTCTGTATCAACCTAGAGGGGTAGGATAGGGAAGGAGATAGGGAGGAGGTTCAAAAGGGAGGGGATATATGTATACCCATGGCTGGTTCATATTGAGGTTTAACAGAAAAAAAAAAATTCTGAAAAGCAGTTATTCTTCAATTAAAAACTAAAATCAATTTTAAAACTATATACCTCTCTGCAGCAAAGAAATGTAGCATTTTCTTCTATAATCTATACATATATACATATAATATTTATAATGGTAGTATAAAGCAAGGCAAAAGGCAACAAACTATGGCCCTTGGGGAAAGTTTAGACTGCAATCTCTATATTAAAGCTAAGATGATTTTCTGCATTTTAAAAATGTTCTCAAAAAAAAAAAAAAAGTCAAAGTTGAACATGCAACAGAAATTGCTTGTAGTCTGCAAAGACTATATTTACTGTCTTGTCCATTACATAAAACTTTTTGTACCTTTATCATAAAGTATGTATGTGTGGTGGGTGCGGAGGGAGGGAGGATTATTAGACCTGTATATTGATAAGATTTTAACATTTTAAGGATTGTTATAATATTAGCTCTAGTTCCCAAATTTAAAAATTCTTATTATAATCTCTAAAGCAATCAGTTAAAATATACATGAGATTAAAAAAAAAACAACAACAAAAGATAAAGAATCAATAAATAATTTAATATTGGAAGAAGAATTTTTTTGATATATCTTTGGATTTTCAAACAGCTTATGTTACTTTTGTAATGAATTAGTAAATGAATGTAAAGCAAATGGAAAAAAGAAACTAACAATTTCAAACATAGATATAAAATTTGAAACAAAATTTGAAAAAAAAATTTATAGAATCCAAATGAAAGCAGCAAAAGAGAAACTGAAAGGAATTGGAGAACAAAAATCAGATAATAAAATGGTAAATCTAAATCTGACCATATAAATAACATTAAATATTAATTGCCTGTCTTCATAATCTTGGCAGTGGTCCTTAGGTATAAAAGTAGTACACAAACATTTGACAAATAGGAAAATTTAATTTCATCAAAATTAAGACTGTTGATGTAGAAGTTACAATAGTCAGTCAGTTCAGTTGCTCAGTCATGTCTGACTCTTTCCATCCCATGGGATGTGGCACACCACGCTTCTCTGGCATCGCCAACTCCCAGAGCTTGCTCAAATCCTTGTCCATCTACTTGGTGAAGCCATCCAACCATCTCATCCTCTGTCATCCCCTCCTCCTCCCACCTTCAACCTTTCCTAGTATCAGGGTCTTTTCCAGCGAGTCACTTCTTCGAATGACTGGCCAAAATATTGGAGCTTCAGCTTCAGCATCAGTCCTTCCAACAAATATTCAGGGTTGGATCTCCTTGCATTCCAAGGGACTCTCAAGAGTCTTCTCCAACACCCTAGTTTAAAAGTATTAATTATTCAAGGCTCAGCTTTCTTTACATCCCAAGTCTCACATTCATACGTGACTACTGGGAAAACACATAGCTTTCAGCATATTGACTTTTCTCAGCAAAGTATGGTCTTTGTTTTTTACTAAGCTGTCTTGGTTTGTCATAGGTTTTCTTCCAAGGAGAAAGCGTCTTTTGATTCAATGGCTGCAGTCACCATCTGCAGTGATTTTGGAGCCTAAGACAATAAAGTCTGTCACTGTTTCCATTGTTTCCCTGTCTATATGACAGGAAGCTATGGGACCAGATGTCACAACGTTGGTTTTTAGAATGTTGAGTTTTAAATCAGCTTTTTCATGCTCCTCTTTAACTTTCATCAAGAAGCTTTTTAGTTTCTCTTCACTTTCTGCCATAATGGTGGTGTCATCTGCATATCTGAGGTTATTGATATTTGTCCCTGCATCTTTGATTCCAGCTTGTGCTTCATCCACCCAGGTATTTTGCATGATATACTCTGCATATAACAGACCTAACAGAAGCAGAAGATATTAAAGAAAAAAAAAAAGGTGACAAGAATACACAGGAGAACTATTCCAAAACTATCTTCATGACACAGAAAACCACATGGCGTGATCACTCACCTAGAGCCAGACATCCTAGAATGTGAAGTCAAAAGTGTGAAGTCAAGGATGCAAAGTCAAGAAAGCGAAGGCAAGGATCAGTGCCGGGGTCCAGCCCCGGTGGATCCAGGGAATTCGAAGCGGGGATGGAGTCGGCATTTTAGGAAAGAATTATTTAATTAGAGATATAAAGAGATATTAGGAAAGAAGAGTGTAGTAGGAAATTTAGTGGAGAAAAGAGACTGATATTCCTTGGTTTACACGGAAAGCTAATAAAGTCTCAAGACAAGAAACTTGTACCGTCTATGTTAGGCCACAAGCGCCCGCTTGAATAGCAGAGGGTGACACACCTTGGGCTCCCTCTCTCGTGGGTCTTAGAAGCCCAGGCAAATAAGTAGACATGGAGAGCCTCCACGTTCCAAGGGATCAGCCTGAAAAGGAGAGGGAGGGAGAGGGAGAAAGGGAGGGAGAGGGAGAAAGAGAGAGAGTCGACACGGGGGAGGCCAAGCTTATGCAAAAACTCCATAACTTTATTTTTACAAGGTGTTTATATACCCTAAGTTTTACATAATGGAAGATATAGAGTCATGCACGGGTAGCAGTCCTGACCCTTTCTGTATATCTTTTTGCATACAAAAGGTCTCAGGTGATTTACATTATCTTCTGGCCAAGAGGCCTATTAACACTTTATGGCTCTCTTCCTTAATGAATGTTAATCTCATTTCCCCTGAAGTGTTTTTCTTTAATCTGCATCACTCTCAAAGCACTAAAGATATATCCCTATAGAACAAAGGTGCAGTGGGTTATAACACAGAAGGTACTTAACTCAAAGATCTATGTTGCTACATGTTTATATACACACACACACACACACACACCACACACACACACACATACCAACTATATCAACAAATAAAAGATATGAAAATTTGGCAGCAAGTATTGGCTCAACAAATGAAACCCTTAATCAGTCCTATTTTAATGATTTTTGACTCCTCGGAAGCCCCTATGTTCCTAGGATATTTTGAGCTTCCTGTGCCTCTCGTGGTGGGGAGTCCACAAACAATCACATGTGCAGCTGTAAGAGTCCTGTAGGCAGGCTAGAAAGCCATCAGAGGGGTTTTTGGATTGAACCACTCTTATTATGCCCAGGAAACTTATTATCTAAATTAACTTTTTCCAGAAAAAAGTGGTGGGGGGACAGCCCCTGTTAATGTCAGAAGCGTAAATGAAAAGCACAATGCAGTACGGCAGGTAGACTCTCGTTGTGTGGGTAGATGCTCGAGAAAATCCAGCGAGGCTCCCTTAAGGCTGGACTCGCCTTTGCCTGTCGGACCCCTTAACCTCATGACCTTTGCCATGGGCGGGACTCCTCATGCTGGCTCCTGGCAGAGCACTATGAGCTAAGCTAGTGGAAGTGATGGGATTCCAGTTGATCTATTTCAAATTCTAAAAGATGATACAAATTCTCCAAGCCAGACTTCAGCAATAAGTGAACTGTGAACTTCCAGATGTTCAAGCTGGATTCAGAATAGGCATAGGAACCAGAGATCAAATTGCAAACATCTGCTGGATCATCAAGAAAGTAAGGGTTCCAGAAAAACATCTGTTTCTGCTTTATCGACAGTGCTAAAGCCTTTGACTGTATGGATCACAATAAACTGGAAAATGCTGAAAGAGATAGGAATACCAGACTACCTGACCTGCCTCTTGAGAAATCTGTATGCAGATCAGGAAGCAACAGTTAGAACTGGGCATGGAAAAACAGACTGGTTCCAAATAGGAAAAGGAGTATGTCAAGGCTGTATATTGTCACTTTGCTTATTTAACTTATATGCAGAGTACATCATGCAACATGCTGGGCTAGATGAAGCACAAGCTGGATTCAAGATTGCCAGGACAAATATCAATAACCTCTGATATGCAGATGATACCACAATTATGACAGAAAGCAAAGATGAACTAAAGAGCCTCTTGTTGAGAGTGATAGAGGAGAGTGAAAAATTTGTCTTAAAACTCAACATTCAAAAATTAAGACCATGGCAAATAGCTGTTGAAATAATGGAAACAGTGACAAACTTCATTTTGGGGGGCTCCAAAATCACAGCAGATGCTGACTACAGCCTTGAAATTAAAAGATGCTTATTCCTTGAAAGAAAAGCTATGACCAACCTAGACAGCAGAGTAAAAAGCAGAGACATTACTTTGGTGAGAAAGGTCCATCTAGTCAAAGCTATGTGTTTCCCAGTAGTCATGAATGGATGTAATCATTGGACTGTAAAGAAAGCTGAGCACCAAAGATTGGCTGCTTTTGAACTGTGGTGTTGGAGAAGACTCTTGACAGTCCCTTGGACTGCAAGGAGATCCAACCAGTCCATCATAAAAAAAAAATATCACTTCTGAATATTCATTGTAAGAACTGAAACTGACTATTTATTGAAGCTGAAACCCCAGTACTTTGGCCACCTGATGCAAAGAAATGACTCACTGGAAAACACCCTGATGTTCAGAAAGATTGAATGCAGAAGGAGAAGGGGATGACAGAGGATGAGATTGAGCATAACCAACTCAATGGACATGAGTTTGAGCATAGGAGTTGGTGATGGACAGCGAAGTCTGGCCTGCTGCAGTCTATTGGGTTGCAACGAGTCAAACACAACTGAGTGACTGAACTAACTGAATGGACCTCTGCATATATATTAAATAAGCAATGTGACAATATACAGCCTTGATGTATTCCCTTCCAAATTAGTTATACCATTAACAAAGTAAAAAGTAATTCATGGAAAGGAGAATATATCTGCAAGCCATGAATTTCATATGGTATTTGTATCTGCAAAATAAAGGACTCATCACTCTATAATAATAAAAAAGACAGGTACTACAATTCATAAATCTGAGCAAGTATATAAATAGATATTTCTTCAAAGAAAGTGTGTGTGTAGCTATTAAGCATATAAAACAATGCTCAATATTAGCAATCACTGGAAAAATACAAATCATTATCTGAATAATGAAATACTACTTCACATCCACTAGGATGACCTAAAAAAAAAAAAAAAAGACAAAATGATAAATACTGGCAAAAATACAGAAAAATTAGAACCCTCACATGGTGCTCACAAGGAAGAAAAAAAAAGCAGTTGCATTTTTATATACTAGTAGCAAGCAAAAATAAAATGGAAAAAATAAATTTATTCATGTGTGTGTGTTAGTTGCTCAGTTGTGTCTGACTCTTTGCAACCCTGTGGACTGTAGTCTGCCAGGTTTCTCTGACCATAAAATTCTCCAGGCAAGAATACTGGAATGGATTGTCATTCCCTTCTGCAGAGGAACTTCCCAACCCAGGGATCAAACCCTGGTCTCCTGCATCACAGGCAGGTTCTTTGCCATTTGAGCTATAGGGAACTCCTAGTAACATCAAAACTCAAAATATTTAGGAATAAATTTAAGAAAAAGTAAAAAAAAAAAAAAACACTTCTAAAATTAAGACATACAACATTCTTGAGATCTACTTAATTGTTAAAGACATAAATAAGTAAAAAGGTACAGAAGTTTCATTAATTGGAAAATTCAGTATTATTGTTATGTCTATTTTACCCAATTTGATCTATAGATTCAGTGTCATTCTAAAGTTCCAAAATATTTTTATTTAAGCTTGGCAGGCTGGTTAAAATATATGTTGAATAGCAGAGCAACTAGAATATACCAAGCAACATTAAAGAAGAAAAAAGCTTAACGGCCTTACATTTCTTGATTTCAGAATTAAAAAAAAAAAAAAAAAAAAAAACTAACATGTGCATATAGAGTTGCTTCAGTCATGTCAGACTCTTTGCAACCCCATGGACTGAAGCCACCAGGCTCCTTTCTTCATAGGATTATCCAGGCAACAGTGCTGGAGTGGGTTGCCATATCCTTCTCCAGAAAACTACCATAATCAAGGCTATATAATAAAACCATAAGTATCAGAGAGAGAGAAAGAGATCAGTTTAATGAAATTTAAAATTTGATGATAGACATATTGGTATAGAATTAATTAATTTTTTAAAAAAAGGCAATCCAATGGGTTAATTTTTTTTTCAAGAAATGCTGCTAGAATAACTAAATATTCATAACAGAAAAAATAGAAGAATTAAAACAATAAAGCACTGTATAAAAATGCAGCAGAATATAGTTGTTTCTTTTAGTTAGCTAAATGTTTCTTATATATGTCACAGAAATCAATAACTATAACAATAAAATTAATAATAAAACAAAAAATACCTAATAAAAAATGGGCAATATTTAATAACCATTTTCCAAAAGCGTTCCATGTTATAAGTCATCAGGGAAACGGAAAATAAGTGTATTACTTACCAAATGGGTTGAAACAAGACAAGTTGATGATAATAAGTGTTCTTTAGGATTCGGAGAAGGCAATGGCAACCCACTCCAGTACTCTCGCCTGGAGAATCCCATGGACGGAGTAGCCTGGAGGGCTGCAGTCCATGGGGTCGCTGAGGGTCGGACATGACTGAGCGACTTCACTTTTCACTTTCCTGCATTGGAGGAGGAAATGGCAACCCACTCCAGTGTTCTTGCCTTGAGAATCCCAGGGACAGGGGAGCCTGGTGGGCTGCCGTCTATGGGGTTGCACAGAGTTGGACACGACTGAAGTGACTTAGCAGTAGGATGTGAAGAAACTTTAATTCTGGTATATTATTCGTGGAAATTTAAAATAATACTTTGGAAACATTATGGCAGTGTCTTAAGTTTCTTACAAAACTGAGATGTTTGAAAGCAGAGAGATAACTATATAGCATTTTAATAAATGTTTTCTTTCTTTTCCTGATTAAAATTTTAATTCAGATGAGACAATGAAACATAATAAAAATTTAGGAAAGAGAATATAAATTTCCTCTAGTTTTTATAAAATAGACTTCCAATACTCAAATCATTCTCTCAGTTTAAAAAAAGAAAGTTAAATGTTTAAAGATATGCTAATAGTAGTGATAGTAGTGGTGTTAGTCACTAAGTCATGTCTGACTCTTTGCAACCCCATGGACTGTAGACCACTGGGCTCCTTTATTTGTGCAATCCTCCAGGCAGCAATCCTGGAGTGGGTTGCCATTCCCATTTCCCGACCCAGGGACTGAATCAAGGTCTCCTGCATTGTTAGGCAGATTCTCTACAAGATGAGCCATTAGGGAAGCCCAGGCCTATAGATATCTTTAATACTTCTTTGCTTGTACATACATTCAGTTAACGTGATTTGGGAACCTACTGTACGTCAGGATGAAGCTAGAGTGCTTAAAATAAAAAGACAGGCAAGACATAGCCTCTGGATTAATGAAACTTTCAGTATATTGAATGAAAAAAATAGTTAAAATATGTTATTATCATAGAAAAATCAGAATGTCATTGGGTTTACCAAATAATGAAATAAGTCAGATGCAATGTGAACGAAGTGGAAAAAAGCCATGGGTTACTGGAAGTACTGAAATTTATTTTAGAAGAACTGGGTATTAGGAATTGGAAGGAATACTGCAAATGGGAGATGAGTTATGTAAAATAAAATTATCATGACAGAAAGACTACATAATATTCCACCTTATTTTTTTTATGCAGATAATGTATGTATATCTGATATTTTACTTGGAGAAATTAAAGGATTATTCAAATTATAAGCAAAATATAATGAATTTGAAATTAGCAAAAAATTTACCCAAATTTTCTAGTGATAATGAAATCAGTATAGACATTATCACTTACATTTGACATTTATAGGTAAATATATCAACATAACAGTTTTCTTTCAGAGTCCTATGCTGTCAAAAAGAGACAAGTATAAAATGAATTACAAATTACCTGTCTTTTCTAATGTTTTGCTTTTTTCAAATAATATAAAATTTTAAATTAACCAGGTACAGCTCATTGCCATTTCCAAACCTGTTGGTACCATTAACAGTAATTAGCATAAAGAATTTGCTGATTCCTATTGTTAACTTTAAGTATTCAATTTTCCCTGTTTATACCATTTGGATTTGTTGCATTGAAGAATGAGTGAAACTTGATACAATACAAAGACTTAACAGCTGTATATTTTAAATATTGCCTAGGTTTTACTAAGGCTTGAGTATCGTGTAAGCAGAAACAATGTATAGGAAAATTGCTTTCTCATTGTTTAGAAATGATATGCTTTACCATCACATTTACGTCCACAATGCAATTACATTTAGACCACTAGTTAATCACATATATCTATCAACTGCTAAACTGGGCATGACACTTTGCTGTAGAAACTTTACTGTAGAAAACTTAACTTGCTAGTGGAGTTTGGGAATTGCAAAACAGGTTGGAAGCAATATTTTCTGGGAGTTAATGAAGTATTCAGATCATTTGTACTCCTCATCCCCATTGAATGGATGTAAAAGAGGCAAGACAATAATTACTAATATTTTAAATTTTGTTGTCTATGTGTTAAAATTATATTCTACAATAACAACATGAAAGATTAAAAAATATGTTGAGACCTAGTGCACAGCAAAATTAAAAACTTACTCTTTGATATGTGCCGTATAAATTATTATTATTATTGTTTCCTGCTATATTTTTCACATAACATATTTCCTTTTGATTCTTGGGAAAAGCAGTATATATTTGCAGTTGAGAAAAATTTATTGTGTGGCTTTATGGAAATGCTATACTAGGTCCTGAGATTGAAACAGTAAATAAATTTTTTGTGTTCGATGTGTTCAAACTGCACCTTACTTGTTTCCTCACAATTTTTGCAAGCTTTATATATGCTTTTATTTATTTACTAATTAACATTCTTCTCCCTTTCAAGAACTATCTTCTTTTCTTTTTCTTTTAGCTGAAAACAACAGAAATTTATTGCCTCACACTTTTAGAGATTAAAGTCCAAAATCAAGGTGTTAGTAGGACCAAAGTCCCTTTGAAAATTCTGAGAGGATTTTTCCTTGACTCTTTCCACTTCTGGTATCCCAAGGTATTCCTTGGCTTGTGGCTGCATCACTCCAATCTCCACCTCCATCTTCTTCCTTTGTATCTGTGTCTTTCTCTGTACAATTGTCCCTCCTACAATGAAGACACCAGTCATTACATTTTAGTCCACCCGAATATAATATGACCAGATCTTAACTACATCGAAAAAGACCCCATTTCCAAATAAAGTCGTGTTATGAGGTTCTGATTGGTGTATGGATTGTGGAGGACTATTCTGCCTAACATTCATGCCATAGAAGCAGTGGTAAGCATAGGCAACAGCATGTAGTGACAACCACTAAATTACAGAAATCGATGGACTCAGAGAGATGACTCTTGCTAAAGATAATTCTTTTTACTCTACATGAACTGAAATAAAGAGTCAAATCTGACATGTAGTTAAGATGACTCTTCACCATATGAGAAGGATTAACCCATTTTCACTACAAATATAGTTTGGGAAAACTTTCTCTGCCAGTGCAGGCTCTAATTTATTGACAAAGCATACCATACGCTGAGTAGATACTCAAAATTTTTTTGAGAAGTAAAGAAGGAAGAGAGGAAGGAAAAAAAAAAAAAAGAAAACTCCATTCAATAGATCTTTGCTAGAATTTTCATAGAGATATCTTCTTAAATCTAAAGGAATGGATAGGAAAAAGCATTTAGCTCTGTCTTGGAAAGGTGAAGAATATTTCCCTGGGGAGAGAAAGTGCTGAAACTTTACATATATGGAAATATCTCGTGTGGCCTTGATATTGCATAGTTTGGCTTTGTATAACATCCTATGTTGGAGATAATTTTTCTTCATACTTGAAAATATTTTATTCATTTTTTTCTACTAACTTCTCATCTTGTTGTTAACAACCTCAATCCCAAATATCATTCTAGAATTTTGCTTAGTAGGCATATATGTATATATTTTTCTGAAAATATGTAGATCTATGCTTCCAGAAAATTTTGAGATGATCTATTATCTTCCATTTTGGGGGGAACATAATAGACATTTACAATCTATAAATTCATAACTTTCAAAGACAGGAAATATTCTGGAATTGTTTATAATCTCCATTTCATTACAGTGAGATGTTGATAGCACAGCAACTAGAGTCAATGCCTGGTTGCAGATCCGAGTTTTGTACACTCTAGTTGTATAGTTAGAATCAAATGGCTTAACATCTCCATACTTAGGATATCTCAACTATCAGCTAGGTGTAGATCATATGAATACTATCTCCTAGTAGAATTGTTTCATACTGTTCATGGGGTTGTCAAGACACAAATACTGAAGTGGTATTTCCTTTACCAGTGGACCATGTTTTGTCAGTCCATGGGAGTCACAAAGAGTCAGACATGACTGACTTAACTGAACTGAACTGACTAGAATTGTTTTAAATTTGAATGAATTATCCTTTCCAAGATATTGAAAATATTGTCTGGAATTTAGTGATCATTATGCAGGAGATTACTAATATCTTTCAGAATTATTTCTACAAGTTTTCCTATTTTATTCCTTTTGTTTTTCATATTTGTTTCTTCTTATGACTATATATTCTGAGAGAGTTCCTCAACTCTATCTTCTAGTCATTTAATTGAACTTTACATTTGTAATACTGTATTTCAATCCTAAGCTTTTTTCTGCATTTTTATCTTATATTCTGTACAATTTTATAGATTTAATGTCTTCTGTTAAACTTCTGAGACTTTTAATGGGAAATTATTTGGTTATTTGTGCACACAGTTTAGAGTAGCACAACGTTTATTAGGGAAGATTTGCCTTCTATGCACATCTTTTATTTCTCACATTCTTATACATGCTTTTTGATGTTTTTCTTTGTATTTCTTTGCATTTCAAAAAGATGTTGATACTGCTCTTCTTTTATTCCTGTCTTAGAAATTATCTGCTCACTTACTACATAACAGTGTAAATATCTCCTCCTTCAGCTGGGCCAGTACTAGCTCAATTTCCCCAGATAACATATCCAAATTATGGGAAGTCTCTCTTAGCCTCCCACACAGCCACCATATGAGGCATCCAACCACTCAGGGGGCCAGCCCTGCATACCAGTCACCCATAGTAACAGGCAAAATAACAGATGGACCCACATAGCTCACGGAGGTGTACCCATAGACACATAACTCTGACGATTAGTAAGGGGTAGTTCCTGAGCCCCATAAGAATTATCTTACTTAATACCAATTCCCTAAGATTAGGAAATGTAAGTGACCCATCTAACACAGAAAGAAACACAGAGAATTGGGTAAAATAAGGTGACAGAGAAATGTCTTTCAAATAAAAATATATGACCTCAGAAAAACAACTCATTGAAGTGGAGATAAGTAAACTACCTGAGAGAGTTCAAGATGATAATGATAAAAGTGCTTAAAAAAAGGATGAACTAAGAATTTCAATAAAAGTTAGAAAACATATAGGAGAAGCAACATGTTTGAAAAATACAGTAACTGAAATAAAAAGAACACTAGAAGAAATCAATAGTGTATCAGTCATTTCAGTTCAGTTCAGTCGCTCAGTCATGTCCGACTATTTGTGACCCCATGAATTGCAGCACGCCAGGCCTCCCTGTCCATCACAAACTTTCGGAATTCACCCAAACTCATGTGCATCGAGTCGGTGATGCCATCCAGCCATCTCATCCTCTGTCGTCCCCTTCTCCTCCTGCTCCCAATCCCTCCCAGCATCAGGGTCTTTTCCAATGAGTCAACTCTTCACATGAGGTGGCCTAAGTATTAGATTGTATAAGATAATACAAAAGAAAAGAACATGTATATAGAAGGCAAACTAGTGGAAATCACCAAGCTGAACAGACAGTACAAATAAATAAATAAAAGAACAATTTTAAAAATGAGGGTAGTTTTAGAAACCTATGAGACTATGTCAAACACACTGGCATTTGTGTAACAGAGGTCCCAGAAGGAAAAGAGAGGGAAAGGTGCAGAGAATTTATTTGAGTAAACATGTGTGTTTTGTACCTCCTGGTAACCATAAAACCAAAGATCTATAATAGATACACACAAATCACAAAAGAAGGGAACAAAATAAAATCACTAAAGATAGTCATCAAATCACAAGAGAAGAATGAAGAAGAAGAAAGGAATGAAAAAGAATCACAGAAGTGACCAGAACAGAATGAACAAAACAGCAATAAATACATATATATAAAAAAATAAATACACAGAGTGGCTGAATGGTTAAAAAAAAGAAAAAATATATATATAACCATATATATGCTTTTCACAAGAGACTCACTTCAGATCTAAAGACACACACTTAGTGAAATTGAGGGGATGGAGAAAGGTATTCTGTGCAAATGGAAATAAAAATAAAGCTGGGATAGTAACACTTGTACTAGACAAAACAGACTTCAGAACAAGGCTGGACTAAGAGACAGCAAAGAATATTATAGAGTGGTAAACCCAACATAGAAGACCTTAAATACCTAAAGTAAATGTTAACAAACACAACGGAAGAAACTGACAATAACACCTTAATAGTAGAGGACTTTTAAACCCCACTCACATTAATGGAAAGATCATTCAGACAGAAAACCAGTTTAAAAAAAAAAAAGAAAGAAAGAAAACCTGCTGTTAACCAATACATTATATTAGATGGAATTAATAAATATATACACAACTTTCCACCCCAAAGCACCAGAAGACATATTATTTTCAAGGCACATGAAATACTCTCCAGCATAGATTGCATGCTATGTGCATATATATGCTTAGCATATATAAATTTAATAAAGTTGAAATATATTAATATTTTCTAATCACAAGATTATGAGACTAGAAATCAACTACAAGAACAAAAGTGAAAAACAAACAAAAATCCTAGAAGCTCCAAATCACCCTGATACAAGAACCAAAGTTTAGAATCACTGTGTACATAGATACCAAAATCCTCAATATTAGGAAATCAAATTCAACAACACATTAAAAGAATCATGATCATATCTGGCTTATCCCAGGCATGCAAAGATGATTCACTATTCATAAATCATTGATATGATATACTACATTAACACACTGATGAATAAAAATCACATTGTCACCTCAATAAATGCAGAAAAAGTTTTTGACAAAATTAAACATCCTTTAATGATAAAAACTTCTTGACAAAGTAGGTATAGAAGCAATATACCTCAACAAAATAAAGGCCACATTTGACAAACTCATAGCCAATAGCATACCAAATGTTGAAAAGCTGAAAGTTTTTTTCTTTAAGGTCAGGTACAAGACAAGGATATCCATTTTCACTAATTTTATCCAACAATATGGAGACCTTAGCCAGGACAACCAGACAAAAAAAAAATATAATAAAAGGGATAAATGGAATCTTAATTAAAAAGAAAAATGTCAACTGTTACTACTTGCAAATGACATAATACTATATATGGAAAATCCTAATGACACTGTCAAAAAGCACTAGAAATATTAAATAAATGCAGTAAATTAGTAGGCTACAAAATTAATATCCAGAAGTATATTGCATTTTTTACACTAATATCAAAACATCAGAAAGATAAATTAAGAGAAAAATCCATTGCAATTGCATTGAAAAACAATAAAAACAAAGGAATAAAGCTAAACGAAGAGGTAAAAGTCTTACACTTTGAAAACTATAAGACATTATCCACCATACTTATGGATTAGAAAAATCAAGGCAATTTACAGATTTAATGCAATCTGTGTCAATATACCAAAGGCATTTTTCACAAAACGAGAACAAATTTTCCTAAAATTCACATGGAAACAAAAAGAAAGCCAAAGACATCTTGAGAAAGAAGAACAAAATTGGAAGTATCACACTCCTTAATATCAAAGGAGCTACACTACCAGGCTACAGTGATCAAGCCATATGGTAATGGCATAAAAACAGACACAAAAGTAAATGAAACAGAACAGAGTCCAGAAATAAATCCACATATAAATACATGCATGAATTCTAAGTCACTTCAGTCATGTCCAACTCTTTGTGACCCTATGAACTGAAGCCCACCAGGCTCCTCTGTCCAAGGGATTCTCCAGGAAAAAATAGTGGAGTGGGTGGCCATTTCCTTCGACAGGGGATCTTCCCAACTCAGGGATCGAGCCCACATCTCATGTCTATTGTATTGGCAGGTGGGTTCCTTACCACTAGTGCCACCTAGGAAGACCCTTTGTCCTAATTATGACAAAGGAAAGAAGAATATGCAATATTCTTTTCAGTAAATTATGTTGGGAAAACTAGACAGCTCCATGCAAAAGAATCTCCCACCACATATGTGAAAATAAACAAAATATATTAACAACTTAAATGCAATAATTGAAACCATACAACCTTGAGGAAAAAAAAAAAAAACATTGGTAGCATTCTCTTTGACATCTGACTTTTCAAGATGTGGAACGTGTATAGATATGTAAATATGAATAGATAAGTAAGATGTGGTACCTATACGAAAAAAATGAAATATTTTCATTTACAACAACATGGATAAATCTAGAGGCCAGAATGGTAAGTGAAATAAGTAAGACAATGCCTTATACAAAGACAAATGCCTTATGTTCTCTCTTATGTAAAGTCAAAATAAATAGATAAATAAATAAATGAAATCAACTCAGACACAGAGAACAAATAGAACAAATGATACATTGTGGAAGAGAAGAGAGTAGGGGAAGTGAAATAAATAAAAGGCACGAGAAGTTGCAAATCTTCAGATAAGAAATAAGTCAAGGTGATATAATTAATATACAACATAAAGAATATGGTAACAAATATTGCAATAACTTTATGTAGGGATAGTTTGCTGTTAGTGATAGTGGTGATCATTTCATAATGTATGCAAATGTATCTGCCTACAATCCCAGAGTTCCGAGTTCAATCCCTGGAAAATCCCCTGCAGAAGGAAATGCAATCCATTCCAGTATTCTTGCCTAGAGAATTCCATGAACAGAGAGCCTGGTGGACTACAGTCCATGGGTCATGAAGAGTCAAACATGGCTGAGTGACCAACACTATAACTGAAAATAGCATAACTTTGTACAGCAAATATGTTTCAGTAAAAATCAATCCCCTCCTTCATACCTCATTAAATACACACACACACACAGAGCAGTCCATTAACCCTTCTTTGATATAGTTATAATTTTGATATTCAATTAATGTATTGCTTTGGTCATGGAAATGATACTTATATGTGAACTATACAGTACACTATAATTATTTTTTTAATTTTCAAACATATATTTATTCTCTGTACATTTTATCCACTTAATTATGTTATTATTTGGGTTTGCTTTCACAGTAAAAAAAATGTATTTATGAGCCATCCTCAGATATCAGTCACCTATTTTGGAAATCACCATTTCAATCTTTTCAAGATATCATAATTATTATCAGTTTGATTTGCTTGTAAATGTGTGTCCATGCATGCTCAGCTGCTTCAGTTGTGTTCAACTCTTTGTGACCCTATGGACTGTAGGCTCCCAGGCTTCTCTGTCCATGGGACTTTCCAGGCAAGAATACTGGAATGGGTTGCCATGCCCTCCCACAGGGCATCTTCCCAACCCAGGGATCGAACCCAGGTCTTCTGCATTGCAGGTGGATTCTTTACCACTAAGCTATGGGGGAAACCCCTTGCTTGTAGATTCAAGACATAGGTCCTTGAATCTCATGGACTATTGTATTTCAGAGATGTTACTCCCCAAACCTGCACAGCGATTGTACTGTGATCTTCCTTCACAACTATCAGTGGTGATTCTGTGCATCTTGTGATAGATTCCTAGTTTTAGGTGTGATTGATTTCCACTTATTTTAACATTATATATAATTTGAATGCTAGTATTTTATTTGTTGAAAAGCAAAAAAAATTTTCCCAGTTATTCCATTAGTGACTTAATGGTTTGCTTTTACTCTATACATACAAACATTAAAACTGTTACTTATTTATTGACAGACTGATAAAAAGTTAAAGATGTACTTAAATATACCTTTACTGTTAAACAGATGTAAACTTGAAGGTTCAAACTTTAAAATTTTTGTGATTTGTTTTAAAGACATAATTATAGGCCCTAATCCTAGTAATACCTCTCAAGGAATTTAGTCATGATTTTTACAACAACAATCATTAAGACATAAATGCATGCTCTAATTTACAACATATAAAGAAAAATAAATTTTCAATAAACTATAAAGGTTATATATTGCTAGCTGTGCTTTAAACATATCTCAGTCAACCATAATGGAAAAGCAAAACAAAAAGCACACGTTTGTCATTTTCCAATGATTATTATACTGAGACCCTAGCATAATTTATATAGGTTTTCCCAGGTGGCCCTAGTGGTAAAGAACACGACTGCTGGTGCAGGCGACATAAGAGATATGGGTTTGATCCCTGGGTTGGGCAGATCCCATGGAGAAGGAAATGGCAATACACTTCAGTATTCTTGCCTGGAAAATCTCATGGGCAGAGGAGCCTGGCAGGCTATAGTCTGTGCGGTTGCACATGCTATCTAGCCTCAGCATATTTTATTGATCATTTGTATATTAAAATTGTTGGCTTTAGTTACTACATGTTAATATATATACTTTTGTCATGCAATAGTGAATTTATGCCCACTGAGTTATTTTCCTGAAGAGTGAATGGTTCATGACCTTTTTCCATTAATAGCACTTTTCTCTTACTGACAGTCAAGCACAGTGAACGTTTTTCACTCAGTATAGGCTTTTTGTCTGAAGATCCACTCACATTCTCAATCTGATCTCAATTCAGGAAAGAAATCCATGACCCATTTCCCAGTTATAGAATTAAACAACTCAGAAGTTATAATCATGGTCTATTGTGTTGCTCTCCATCTCCTTTGTTACATATCTGCTTTGCACACACATACACAGCATTATCCACTGTCAAAACCCTGCCACAGAGTGGTATATTTCCTATACTAAACTGATACTCTTGCATTATTAGCACCTAATGTTTATAGTTTATATTGGAGTTTACCTTTGGTGTTATATGTGGATTTTACAAATATATAGTGATGTATTCACCTTTATAGTATCATACAGCAGGTATTCAATTTCTGTATATAGAGTTACTTTTACAGAGCACTATGTGAGTGGGTGGATCTCAACTAAGATCCTCTTAATGAAGACTCATGCCAGCCTAGACTTCTAATTATTGCTTGTGTTACCCAGCAATGGGCTTGCTGCCCAATGAGCATAGGTGTCAATATTATATTAAGAAATTTAATGTTTAAAAAGCTTTATTACAATGTCAACTTGCAAAGAGAAAGGAGATACACTCAAATATAGTTCTCTGGTCTGAGGTTTAGTTAAAACTTTTATGGATTAGGGGAAGAGAGTAGATATATGGGGACACTGGTAGGGTGCATTTCAACTGGAGGGCTTTGGAACTTGGTCATTTATGGTAAGGTGTATAATGGAGTGTCAGCACCCATCTTCCTAGACCCTTCACTTCTGAAAGGGATCCAGTATTCAGGTTCTGATCAAATTCTGGTCCTTTTGTTCTAGGGAGGGAATAAATTTTATTCCAGGTATTGTTTGAGTTCAAAATCTCCTCTGTGCATAAATTGTGGTGTTGTTCGCTTCTGAAAAAGAACCCAGTATCTTGTTAGGAAAAGGATAAAGCCAGTTTCAAGTTGGTTCTGCAGTTTTGTTGTTCGTTCTTCATTGAACAAAAAAAAATGTCCCCTTTTTGTTGCTTATTCTTCACTCTTGAGGGATAAGGAGTGATGACTATTCTGGTTACTCCCTGTTGGTAAGGAACATAGACCTAACAAGGGCTAGAGCATATATAGACACCAAATTGCCAAAGCAGCCTTGAAAAGAGGAATGGAGCTGGAGGAATCAACCTTCCTGACTTCAGACTATGCTACAAAGCTACAGTCATGAAGACAGTATGGCACTGGCACAAAAACAGAAATATGGACCAATGGAACAAGATATAAAACCCAGAGAAAAACCCATGAACCTACAGGTACCTTATTTTTGACAAAGGAGGCAAAAATATACAATGAGGGAAAAACAGCCTCTCCAGTAAATGGTGCTGGGAAAGCTGAAAAATTACATGTAAAATAATGAAATTAGAATACTACCTACTGCCATACAGAAAGATAAACTCAAAATGGATTAAAGACCTAAATGTAAGACCAGAAAGTATTAAACTCTGAGAGGAAAACGTAGGCAGAACACTTGATCAAAGCAAGATATTCTATGACCCACCTCATAGAGTAATGGAAGTAATTAAAAAAAAAAAAGAAGAAGAAGAAGAAGAAGAGAAAAGAAAGTTCTCTAATCAGACTTAAAGCTTTTGCACAGCAAAGGAAACTACAAATAAGGTGAAAAGACAACCCTCAGAATGGGAGAAAATAATAGCAAAGCAAACAACTGATGAATTAATTTCCAAAATGTACAAGCAGTTCATAAAACTCAATACCAGAAAAGCAGAAGAACAAGATAGCAGACAAGTAAGTGGATGTGGAGTACATCTCTCTCTAAGAATACATTAGGAATACATCTTCAGACACAGAAAACATGCAGAACACCAGCTGAGAGCAGAGAGGAGCACCTGATCAGTGGAAAAGAATATATAGAACCAAGCAAATCTCAGTAGGATGAAGGAACTGGGGACAAAACCGGAGTGTTAGTAGGACTTGACCTGCCCTTGGCAGGTAGGGGAACTGAAGCAAGGGTCTGATCTCCACATCAAGGCCATTGTCTGAGTCAAAGGAGAAACATTTAAGGCTGAGAATGAAACAGCTGATCTATAGAAGCTTAAATGAATTGAGAATCAGACAGTCCTTGTCACAGCCATACATACCCCAGAGAGGGACACAGGTCCACTGGAAGGTACAGAAGCTGAGAGCTGAAGTTTAGGGATTAAGGTGCAATCCCAGGGTGAGAGCTGCTGTTGACTGCTGAGAGACAGACCAAGGGGATGCTAGGGAGGAGACTATGGTGGGAAACACATATAGAGAAAAGCCAGGCAGCAATAGAAGCACGGTGTGCTGCTGAGTCATAGGTAGGGGTGGAGTCATCACCATAGCTTCTCTCTCCCCACAAGTCACGTTCCACAACTGAACAATAGAGAGGCTGGCCCATCAAGCATCTGACACACCAAACAACAGAGTAGGACCCCATACAGTGTGTGCCTTTAAGTGCCTGACATGCCAATCTACAGAGTAGGACCCCAGCCAGGGGGTCCCCTATGTGTGCCTGATTCACTGAACAACAGAAATGTATCCTAGGCAAAGAAGCCCTCTAAGTGCCTGAACAGACGGAACTATGGAGAAAGACTAGCAAAGAGGCCTTCTGATCTCCAGCTACCAGGGGCTTGAAAAAAGACTCTGATAGAGACCTAACTGCTGCAGCGGAAGCAGTCCATATACCTGCACACTTGGCACTGCCAAGTCCCTGTAAGCCAAGCATCTGTGCACCCCCACACTCAACTCTCTAGAAGGAGCTGCCACAGGCAAAAAAAAAAAAAAAAAAAAGTCTTGCATCTATTCGTGCAGGGTCACTTCGGTTGTGTCTCACTCTATGAAACCCTGTAGAAAGTGGCCTGCCAGGTTTCCCTGTCACAGAGGGGGCTCTCCAGGAAAGAATACTAGAGCATATTGGCCAATACTGGTTGCCATACCCTTCTTGGGCATTACATTTCCTGCTGCCTTAGCTGCCAACTTCCCTGAGTACCTGGTGCTGCCAGAACCACTGTGACCCAAGAAGCTGCACCACCTATGTACCTGGCTCTCACTGGGGCAGACCCAAGTCCTCCAAGGCAGCCTCAGGAGCAAACCCCAGCAAACGACCCAAATGCAGAGGTGGAAATAAAACCACAATTGAAACCCAGGGGGGCAGTGTAGCTAAGGAACAAGACCAAAACTTCCCACCAGCTGTACAGCTGAAGAATATATCCACATGATCAACTAAGCAGGCTCTGTCTTTGGAATATACGAAAGGATATTGTGAATTCCCACAAAATAAAATGCACTAGTTCTGATAACTGTGGACATTGGAGGCAAGAATACACAGGAGTAGGATCAGATTAGAATCTGGGATCCCCCCACAGCAGGTACAAAGACCAGTATAGTGTTGGAGAGCATCCTAGGGAACTGAGGTGGACTATGACACCCAGCGAGGGAAAGGACCATGACAACAGTGACTCAAGGAAAACATCTATTATTCTTATGTTTTGAATTGTTCCACAGTTTCTTATGGAATTTGTTTTTTGTTTTTTTTTTCCTCCCCGCCACCCAACCTTGTAGTTGTCTATTTCACTGGCACTTCAAGAAAAGACTCTACACATTGGACATCACCAGATGGTCAACACCCAAATCAGATTGATTATATTATCTGCAGCCAAAGACGGAGAAGGTCTATATAGTCAGCAAGAACAAGACCTGGAGCTGACTGTGGCTCAGATCATGAACTCCTTATTGCCAAATTTGGACTTAAATTGAAGAAGTGGAGGAAACCACTAGACCATTCAGGCATGACTTAAATCAAATCCCTTATGACTATAAAGTGGAAGTGAGAAAAGATTTAAGGGACTAGATCTGACAGAGTGCCTGATGAATTATGGATGGAGGATTGTGACATTGTACAGGAGACAAGAATCAAGACCATCCCCAAGAAGAAGAAATGCAAAAAAGCAAAATGGCTGTCTGAGGAGGCCTTACAAATAGCTGTGAAAAGAAGGGAAGTGAAAAACAAAGGAGAAAAGGTAAGATATACCCATTTGAATGCAGTGTCCCAAGGAATAGCAAGGAGAGATAAGAAAGTCTTCCTCAGCAATCAATGCAAATAAATAGAGGAAAACAATAGAATGGGAAAGACTAGAGATCTCGTCAAGAAAATTAGAGATATCAAGGGAAGATTTCATGCAAAGATGGGCTCAATAAAGGACAGAAATTGTATGGACCTAACAGAAGCAGAAGATAATAAGAATAGGTGGCAAGAATACACAGAACAACTGTACAAAAAAGATCTTCACAACCCAGATAATCACGATGATGTGATCACTCACCTAGAGCCAGACATCCGGGAATGCAAAGTCAAGTTGGCCTTAGGAAGCATCATTACAAACAAAGCTAGTGGAAGTGATGAAATTCCAGTTGAGTTATTTCAAATAGTGGAAGATGATGCTGTGAAAGTGCTGCATTCAATATACCAGCAAATTTGGAAAACTCAGCAGTGACCACAGGACTGGAAAAGGTCAATTTTCCTTCCAATCCCAAAGAAAGGCAATGCCAATTACTGAAACTAAAAATCCTCTAGAAGGAATCAATAGCAAAATATGTGAAGCAGAAGAAAGAATTGGTGAACTGGAAGATAAAATGGTGGAAGTAAATTCTGAAGAGACAATAAAGGAAAAAGATTGAAAAAAAAAAAAAACTGATGATAGTCTCAGAGACCTCTGGGACAATATCAAATGCACCAACATTTGAATTATAGGAGCCCCAGAAGAAAAAGAGAAAAAATAAAGAGTATGAGAAAAATTTTTAAGAGATTATAGTTGAAAATTTCCCCAACATGGAAAAGGAAATAGTCAATCAAGTCCAAAAGATACAAAGAGTCCCATACAGGTTAAACCCAAGGAGAAACATACCAAGACAAACAATAATCAAACTAACAGAGATTAAACACACACAAAAAAAAGAATATTAAAAGCAGCAAGGGAGAAACAACAAGTAACATACAAAGGAAACCCCATAGGTTTAACAGCCGATGTTTCATTGGAAACTCTGCAGGCCACAAGAGAATGACAGGATATATTTAAAGTAATGAAAGGGAAAAATGCACAGCCAAGATTACTGTACTTGGCAAGGAACTCATTCAAAATTGATGGAGAAATCAAAAGTTTTTCAGACAAACAAAAGTAAAGAGAATTCAGTACCACAAATCAGCTTTATAACAAATGTTAAAAGGACTTATATTGGCAAGAAATACAAGAAAAAGATCTACAAAATCAAACCACAAACAATTTAAAAAATGGTAATGTTCAGTTCAATTCAGTCGCTCAGTCGTGTCCGACCCTTTGCGACCTCATGAATGGCAGCACGCCAGGCCTCCCTGTCCATCACCATCTCCCAGAGTTCACTCAGACTCACGTCCATCGAGTCCGTGATGCCATCCAGCCATCTCATCCTCTGTCACCCCCTTCTTCTCCTGCCCCCAAAACCTCCCAGCATCAGAGTCTTTTCCAATGAGTCAACTCTTCGCATGAGGTGGCCAAAGTATTGGAGCTTCAGCTTTAGCATCATTCCTTCCAAGGAACACCCAGGACTGATCTCCTTCAGAATGGACTGGTTGGATCTCCTTGCAGTCCAAGGGACTCTCAAGAGTCTTCTCCAACACCACAGTTCAAAAGCATCAACTCTTTGGCTCTCAGCCTTCTTCACAGTCCAACTCTCACATCCGTACATGACCACAGGAAAAACCATAGCCTTGACTAGACGGACCTTAGTCGGCAAAGTAATGTCTCTGCTTTTGAATATGCTATCTAGGTTAGTCATAACTTTCCTTCCAAGGAGGAAGCGTCTTTTATTTTCATGGCTGCAGTCACCATCTGCAGTGATTTCGGAGCCCCCCCAAAACTAAAGTCTGACACTGTTTCCACTGTTTCCCCATCTATTTCCCATGAAGTGATGGGACCAGATGCCATGATCTTCGTTTTCTGAATGTTGAGTTTTAAGCCAACTTTTTCGCTCTTCTCTTTCACTGTCATCAAGAGGCTTTTTAGTTCTTCTTCACTTTCTGCCATAAGGGTGGTGTCATCTGCATATTTGAGGTTATTGATATTTCTCCTGGCAATCTTGATTCCAGCTTGTGCTTCTTTCAGCCCAGCATTTCTCATGATGTACTCTGCATAGAAGTTTAAAAAGCTAGGTGACAGTATACAGCCTTGATGTACTCCTTTTCCTATTTGGAACCAGTCTGTTTTTCCATGTCCAGTTCTAAGTATTGCTTCCTGACCTGCATATAGGTTTCTCAAGAGGCAGGTCAGGTGTTCTGGTATTCCCATCTCTCTCAGAATTTTCCACAGTTTATTGTGATCCACACAGTCAAAGGCTTTGGCATAGTCAATAAAGCAGAAATATATATTGTTCTGGAACTCTCTTCCTTTTTCCATGATCTAGCGGATGTTGGCAATTTGATCTCTGGTTCCTTGCCTTTTCTGAAACCAGCTTGAACATCTGGAAGTTCACAGTTCACGTATTGCTGAAGCCTGGCTTGGAGCATTTTGAGCATTACTTTACTAGCGTGTGAGATGAGTGCAATTGTGCGGTAGTTTGAGCATTCTTTGGCATTGCCTTTCTTTGTCTATGAGGACCTAAATTTGCACTTTTGTGACCCCATGAACTGTAACCTGCCAGACTCCTCTGAACATGGAATTTCCCAGGCAAGAATACTGAAGTGGGTTGCCATTTCATTCTCCAGGGGATCTTACTGACCCAAGGATCAAACTCATGTTTCCTGAATTTCTTGTGGATTCTTTATCACTGAGCTACCAGGGAAGCCCCACACCTTGAATAGATCTGGCTTCAGTTCAGTTCAGTTCAGTCGCTCAGTCGTGTCCGACTCTTTGCAACCCCATGAATCACAGCACACCAGGCCTCCCTGTCCATCACCGACTCCTGGAGTTCACTCAGACTCACATCCATCAAGTCAGTGATGCCATCCAGCCATCTCATCCTCTGTTGTCCCCTTCTCCTCCTGTCCCCAATCCCTCCCAGCATCAGATTCTTTTCCAATGAGTCAACTCTTCGCATGAGATGGCCAAAGTACTGGAGTTTCAGCTTCAGTATCATTCCTTCCAAAGAAATTTCAGGGCTGATCTCCTTCACAATGGACTGCTTGGATCTCCTTGCAGTCCAAGGGACTCTCAAGAGTCTTCTCCAATATCACAGTTCAAAAGCATCAATTCTTTGGCACTCAGCCTTCTTCACAGTCCAGTCTCACATCCATACATGCTTAGAAAACTTTAAAAATATTGCATTATATAAATACTTAAGCAAAATAATTATGAAAATGAAACAATTATGTGTGTCCATGTTAGTTATTTATACAGAAAGGAAAACTAAAGAGCATCTTTTAACTTTTGAAAGTATACCTGTGGTGGATTCATGTTGATGTGTGGCAAAACCAATACAATATTGTAAATATTGTAACCTCCAATTAAAGTAAATAAATTTATATATATATTTTTTAAAAAAGCATTTCTTTTATTTGATAGTAACAACACAGACTCTGAGACTATCTGAATTAAATTCTGAATTCCAATATTTTATAACTCTGTGGTCTTTAACAAGTTAGTCAATGTGTCTTTGCTTCACTTTTTTCTTTCCTGAAAATTGAAAAAAAAGTGAAGTCACTCAGTCATGTCCTACTTTTTGTGATCCCCATGGACTGTAACCTACCAGGCTCCTCTGTCCATGGAATTCTCCCAGGCAATGGTACTGGAGTGGGTTGCCATTTCCTTCTTCAGGGCATCTTCCCAACCCAGGGATCAAACCCAGGTCTACCACATTGCAGGCAGGTGCTTTACCATCTGAGCCACCAGAGAAGCCTGAGTTCCAATATTTTCTAGCTCTGTGGTCTTTATCAAGTTAGTCAACTTGTCTTTGCTTCACTTTTCTTGCCTGACAAATCAAGATAATGATTGTATCCTAAATTGAACAAGGTAATAAAATTTAGAAAAAATATCTTTTATGTGATAAACACATAAAAGTTTGATGAAATTTTTGGTTTAAATAAAATATTTCTAAAAAGTATATTTGATATAGTGGATGTGTGTACGTTACAATACATATTCATAATGCTTAAAACCTTGGAATAACAACTCTAGTGAAGGTAACAAATAAGATGTTATAATTTCAATAATTATGTTGACTGTCACAGTCAGATGCAATGAGTGATGATAAGGCAGAATCTATAGTGATATGAGATAAAAGAGGAAAAATGGAAGAAAGATTGTTGGGAAGATAGAACATCTGTGTTGAATTTAAAGGGTGAAAAAGATTTGTAGCTAAGTGTATATCAATCTTATTTTTCCAATAACATAAATTTTTGGTAATATTCTCTCTTAAAGGTTTTGTTTTTTTTTTTTTTTTTCTTTTCCAAATTGTAACAGTAGTATGAGAAATGTTTTTTACGCTGTGTCAATAGAGACTGTAAAGAACATAGAGCTTTATCAGGAGTCTTGGGAATTGCAATATGGAAGACACATATTTGGGCAAAACTGAAAGGGCATTCTAGGAAGAGAAAGAATCAGTGATTTATAAAGGAAGTGACACAATTAAAGTTGTCTTTCAAGAATTATGGTTGTCTCTTATGCAAGAAATAAATATTTGCCCTCAAGGCATAGGCTATCATCAGTTATTTAGGCTAAGGGCATGATAATTATCTTGAATTTTTGAAAGACTGTGAAGATGTTCTAGATGCCTGCATTGACAATAATTGGTCAAAAACTCAAATTCCATCTGGGCTGAGATGTGCTAAGTCTCAGTTCCTCATTGACTTCCCAGCTCCATTTCAGAGAGTTTTCTTTGATAACTCCATTTTGATTTTTCTTTCACAGTTCTTTTCACAACCTTTCTGTGTTCATCAATCCATATTAAAAAGAAACCTGAGATACATGTAGTTTCCAAAATTATATGTGTTTTAAGAAGGTTTAGGTCTTTGTTTGTTTTTTTTTTATTTTTTATTTAAAATGTAATAATGCACCCACATTACATAGCTATTGTTCTTATATTACACGTAAAATTGCATTTTAATATTATGTTGTATTTCATATACACAAGGCAATATGTGGCATATATACATAAGATATAAAAATTAACAATGTTGTAACAAGTGTTAATAGCTTTGGCGGTCTTAGGCACACTTCTTCAATTGCATCTCCTATCTCTTATTCCCAACAAAGCCATTATATTTACAATAGAGAACCCCAGTCTTTCATTTTAAGCCAGCGATTTTTAATATCTTAACAATAGATATATTTCATGTTGGTAAATATTAACTTTTTCTAATTTTTATAAACACATGTATACTCACTTATACAGTAGTTACAAATAGAGTATCACATCGCACATTCTTTTTATCTTGCTATAGTGTTTTTTTCTTTACTTCACACTTCCCTCTTTTTCTCTTTTTTACCCAATTCCACCTATTCTTTCACCTCATTCCACCTCATTCCATTAAAGGTAACTAACTTAAAAAACATGGTGTCCTTTTTTATATTTTTCCAAATGTTCTCAGCTCAGTTAACCACATATAATTTTGGTTAAATGTTGTACATTTTGCAAATATTTATACTTGTGTATGAAAATGAAGGGCTTCCCTCGTGGCTCAGATGGCAAAGAATCTGCCTGCAATGAAGGAGATCAGGGTTCAATCCCTGGTCAGGAAGATCCCCTGGAGAAAGGAATGGCTATCCACTCCAGTATTCTTGCCTGGAGAATCCCTTGGACAGAGGAACCTGGGGGGCTACAGTCTTGGTGGTTGCAAAGAGTCAGACATGACTGAGCACTTAACACTAACACATGAAAATGGTAATACACACTTTTCTGTGTGAATATGCATATTTATTTCAAAATTAATTTAACTTATTTGTTTTTATTATTATGTAATATATAATGGAAATTTATATATAACTATTTTTTGAATGGCTACATAATATTCAATGTTTTTGGTGTACATAATTTATGCAACTGATTTATTGATAGTCATTTATTCATGGTGGCACAGTAGTAACAATTCTGCCTGTCAGTGCAGGAGTCACAAGAGACTCAGCTTCAATCCCTAGGTCAAGAAGATCCCCTGGAGGAAGAAATGGCAAGCCACTCCAGTATTTTTGCCTGGAAAACTCCATGGACAGAGAAGCCTGGCAAATTACAGTCCATGGGGTCTCAAAGAGTCAGACATGACTGAGTATGCAATTATGCATCCGTCGTTGTTTATTCCCACTATGGACACTGTTCAATAAACCTGAATATGCTAAAGTATTCATCTTGCATGTTTATCTCCTTAAGACATATTCCCAGGTCAGAGATTACGAGAGTTACAGTTATTTTTAAATTTAGTAAATGCTGCTTCATACTTTTGTAAAAGTGATTTAATATTTATATTTACAAAAGAAATTCATCCAGTATACTTTTCACTTCTCTGGCAGCATTAGTTCTTAACACCATGTTTTTAATGCCACTGTGGCAGATAAAAGTGATATCTCATTGTTATTTTATTTGGTAAGTCCCTGATCAATACTGTGGCTCCCTTAGGGGCTCAGATGGTCAAGAATCTGCCTGCAATGGGGGAGACCTGGGTTTGATCCTGCACTGGGAAGATCCCTTGGAGTAGGGCATGGAAACCCACTCCAGTATTCTTGCCTGGAGAATCACCATAGACAAAGGAGCCTGGCAGTCTACAGTCCATGAGGTTGCACAGATTTGATACTGAATTTGACTATATCTGCATGCTTTGGTTAGTTTTTTGTTTCTGTCAATTGTCTATTTCTATTCTTATTCATTTTTTGGAACGTTTTCTAAGAATCTTTTCTTAGAAAAGATATCTCCTTATCTGTCATAGCTTTTCAATTTTCCCCAACATAATTTTTCTATTAATATTGTGTTATTATAAAGAACAGGTAACGACACCAAACTTGATAAGAGCCCATGAAAAAGCTAAGAAACACATCAACAACCTGGTGTGTTGAACACAGATGAAGGAACAATTAGCTTCATCAGCAAACTCAACTATCTGTCTCAAACATGGAAAACTACAATAATTTCCCCAAACATAATCTTTTATGACTTTCTAACCTCTCAACAAGGTGGATCACTTTTTGTGACTGAGAGGGGAAAAGATTTAATACTAAACTTCCTGGTCAGATAACAAGAGATTTAGATACTTGCCACTGTTACAGTTTCAAAAGAACACTCTCTGCTCCTTTAAGGAAGGAATGTGTTTTTCAGCAATGTAACATATAATCATCACAGCTGAAATTAGGACAAATAGAATGTGCTGAAGTAGGCAGATTCTTTACAGTTTGAGACACCAGGGAAGCTACAGGAATACTGGGATGGGTAACTATTCTCACCCACAGGGTATGTTCCAAACCAAGGGATTGGACCTGGGTCTCCCGCATTTCTGGCAGATTCTTTTTGCCATCTAGCAACAAGGGAAGCTCATCACATTTTAGACCACTTGACTATTCTATTTCTTCAAGAGTCAAACTTCAGGAACGACTAACCCTTATGAATAACATCAAAATTAATTGCCTAACCAGCTCAGTTTGTAAATCATCTGCCTGCAATATAGGAGATTTAGGTTTGATTCCTGGGTTGGGAAGATTCCCTGGAGAAGGAAATAGCAAACCACTCCAGTATTCTTGCCTGGAGAATCCCATGGGCAAAGGAGCCTGGCAGGCTACAGTCCATGGGATCACAAGAGTCAGACATGAATTAGTGATTAACCCACCAAGTAAATAAATATACATATCTACTATTTGCCTCTGATAGACAGAGTGTCTGATGAACTATGGATGGAGGTTTGTGACATTGAACAGGAGAGAAATAAACACAAAAAAGGCAAAATAGCAGAATGAGGAGGCCTTATAAATAGCTGTGAAAAGAAGAGAAGCAAAAACCAAAGGAGAAAAGGAAAGATATACCCATTTGAATGAAGAGTTCCAAAGAATAGCAAGGAGAGATAAGAAAGCCGTCCTCAGTGATCAATGCAAAGAAACAGAGGAAAACAATAGGATAGGAAAGACTAGAGATATTTTCAAGAAAATTAGAGATACAAAGGGAACATTTCACACAAAGAAGGGCTCAATAAAGGAAATGGACCTAACAGAAGCAGAAGATATTATGAAAAGGTGGCAAGAATACACAGAAGAACTATACCAAAAAAAAAAAAAAAAAATCTTCCAGATAATCACAATGGTGTGATCACTTACCTAGAGCCATAAATCTTGGAATGTGAAGTCAAGTGGATCTCAGGAAGCATCATTACAAACAAAGTTAGTGGAGGTGATGGAATTCCAGTTGAGCTACTTCATATTCTAAAAGATGATGAAGTGAAAGTACTGTACTCAATAGGCCAGCAAATTTAGAAAACAGAGCAGTGGCCACAGGCCTGGAAAATTTCAGTTTTCATTCCAGTTCCAAAGAATGCTCAAATTACCACACAATTGCACTCATTTCACACACTAGTAAAGTAATGCTCAAAGTTTTCCAACCCAGGCTTCAATAATATGTGAACCATGAAATTCCAGATGTTCAAGATGGTTTTAGAAAAGGCAGAAGAATACGAGGTCAAATTGCAAACATCCATTGGATCATTGAAAAAGCAAGACAGTTCCAGAAAACATCTATTTCTGATTTATTGACTATGAAAAACCTTTGACTGTATGGATCACAACAAACTATGGAAAATTCTTAAAGACATGGGAATACCAGGCCACCTGACCTGCCTCTTGAGAAATCTATAAGAAAGTCAAGAAGCAACAGTTAGAACTGGACAGGGAACAACACACTGGCTCCGAATTGGGAAAGAAATATTTCAAGGTTATATATTGTCACCCTGCTTATTTAACTTATATGCAGAGTACATCGTGTGAAATGCTGGGCTGGAATGCACAAGCTGGATTCAAGATTGCCAGGAGAAATATCAATAACCTCATTTATGCAGATGATACTACCCTTATGGCAGAAAGTGAAGAAGAAATAAAGAGCCTCTTGATGAAACTGAAAGAGGAGAGTGGAAAAGTTGGCTTAAAGTTCAACATTCAGAAAATGAAGATCATGGCATCTGGTCCCATCACTTCATGGCAAATAGTGGAAACAGTGGCAGACTTTATTTTGGGGGCTCAAAAATTACTCTAGATGGTGAATTCAGCCATGAAGTTTTAAGATACTCCTTGGAAGAAAAGGTATGACCAATCTAGACGGCATATAAAAAGCAGTTACATTACTTTTCCAACAAGGTCCGTCTAGTCAAAGCTATGGTTTTTCCAGTAGTATGGATGGGAGTGTTGAACTATAAAGAAAGCTGACTTCTGAAGAATTGATGCTGTTGAACTGTGGTGTTGGAGAAGACTCTTGAGAGTTCCTTGGACTGCAAGGAGATCCAACCAGTCCATCAAAAAGGAAATCAGTCCTGAATATTCATTGGAAGGACTGATGTTGAAGCTGAAACGCCAATATTTTGGTCACCCGATGAGAAGAACTGACTCATTTGAAAGACCCTGATGCTGGGAAAGATTGAAGGCGGGAGGAGAAGGGGACGACAGAGGATGAGATGGTTGAATGGCATCAGTGACTCAATGGATGTGAGTTTGAGTAAACTCCAGTTATTGGTGATGGACAAGGAGGCCTGGCATGCTGCAGGCCATGGTGTTGCAAAGTGTCAGACATAACTGAGTGACTGAACTGAAACTGAACTATTTGCCTCTTGTTTTCCCTGATACTGTCTTTGGGTTTTGGGGGGAACACATAGCCTCTAGCAAATGAGAATGTAATTAACATCACAACACTAGATTAGCAATGTTTAATTACTCATCATTGAAATCTATCAAAACAAGATTACAATTACACTGTACAAATGCCACATTTCTTGTAAGGTCAGTAATTCTGAACATGTTTAGTATACAGAGCACTCTCCATGTACAGATCCCCTAGGCCATTTAATGATAATCTATCCAGACCCAGTTTGGTTATAACAGAACTGAAGACAATAAGATGAAATTTGAATATTAACCACAAGAAAACAACTAAAATCCATTAGAATGGGGAAAAAGTCACTAAAGTAAATAATCAATACAAGAGAGCGAACTTGATTTAACATGACAAACTTTATTTACCAGTATTTAAAAAAACTTGACCCCAACTTTCTCTGGTGTTTGATATGTGTTAAATTTGTGACATTCAATTTTCAAAAATCCTTCAATGTGCTAGTATTCCTTATTTAACCAAAACTCTATTTTATAAGAAAACAAACAACAACTAAGGTAGGAAACGTTAGAAATAAAACTTAGAGCATGGCATTTTACATTATGAATGTCCTACTTAAGCCACACAAGAAGCCTGGAAAGGCATTGTTTCCACTCTGTGGAGTTCTGTAACCTGCCCAGAATACCACAGTTAGTAAATGTTGAAGCTGAGATTCAACTCCAGGGCTTCATAACTTGGAAAGCTATGCTCTATTAAATTACTATTTATCCATGCACACCACACAATCCAGAATGTGGTAAATATCTAGCTAAGCTTTACTTTAAAAAGCATTAAACATTAGAGATCAAGATTTGTGTGAATTTGGAGAAGAGTTAAGAAAAAAACCAAACTCAAGATAAGAGCAAAATTTGAACAGGGCATTGAGGAAGATTCAGTTTGGATATACAGAGGAAGAAAAGGGTTCATGTACATGGTGACAATAGTCCATAGAAGTGAAATAGCAGGTAATACTGTAACTTCATCACCATCATAAGATAATTGAGCCTTTATTTTTCTTAAATTTAAGAGTAAACAAAATGTTTAATTTAAAGTAATATCTCTAATTTAAAGTAAGCAGAGTATAATTAGAGATATCCTTAGGTCTTAGCACAATAACCAAAGTCAATTTGTCACATGCTCTCAAAAATAATTGCTTGACCCATGCCTTCATAAAGTAATCACACAAAAAGCATAGTGATTAATGATTGTTGACCCTAGGGAATAGGGTCAATCTAGTAGAGAAGCCACTGTTGGAGTACGCTAGTGAATAGCATGTTTCAGGTGAACTCATTCAGGAAAGACGGGTAAGATGACCACAATCTCTTATATCAACTAAAAGTCTGCAGTGCATGTAGCTCCTCAAACTCCATAGTCAGAAGGGAAACAGATAAGAAAAACAGTTATTAGAAATCCCATATACCTACCCCTCCTTTAAATAGGGGGAGGTAACCAAATATTTCTGTACCAATTTAGAAGCATGAATAAATCCCTGGTGACGACTAACCAAGAAATGTAAATGAATGATTTTCAAAAATATCTGCTTTAATATTGTCTCCTTTTACTTGAAGAAACTGAGGCTGAGATAGATGAAATCACTCAACCTGAGTTGCAACTCATAATTGGTAGAACCAGGATCAGGTGTTATTTACCAACCACCACTCATCCAGTTTCAAGTATACTGCATGAGTGACAGTTGGCAAATTAAAAAAAAAAAGAGAGAGAGAGAGAGAGAAAGGCAGCCTAACAAAAATAAGTGTATACATTTTTCATTTATTAATTTTGATTTTTAAAATTTTTTTGCTTCTCTCGACCCTTGAATTTCACTTGATCCAAATGTGTGTAATATCTGCTGGGTCTGGGATATTTTACCTCTTCCTATAGGAATACAACTTTCTGTCTCTCTTTCTTTCTTCTTAAGGTTTAGCTGTCTCAATTATTTTCTCCTTGATAGAGTTTTGTTTGTAATATTCTACTGTTTTTCAGAAATCACTTACTTGTTTTAAAATGAGTCACTAAATTCTGCAAATAAAGTTGATAATATGCACCAGAAACTCTTCTTTTAGTTCATATTCTTTTTAGCTAATTTTTCTCATTTATTGAAATATCATTCTAAATAAATAGTCTAAATGGCACACAAAGATTTATGCCCACAGATATATTAATCACAGAATTATTTGTAACAATTACAAAATTTACTAAAATCTATGTGCTGAATGATATTGAAATAGTTAAGTTATTCCTAAAAGAAAATATTATGCTCCTGTCTCACTGACTGCTGAACCCAGGGTAGGCAAGTTGAGAGCTGGGAAGCTGGAAGAAAATGTGAGGAGCTGTAGGAACTGCAGGTATACTTTATCCACCAGTGGCTGATGCAGCAACAAGGCAGACATGCTTTCTTCTCTCTCATGGCTGACACAGCAGTAAGGGCTGTTTCAGGTAGAGCTTAGGTACGTATACAGGAACAAAGGTGGCAATTCACTAAGCTATTATGTCATGATGTGCGTGAGCAGTGCTATGAATGATCTCAGCTGTTACACAAATTTGCAAAGTCATTGTTTATAGAATGTGGATTCACAGTGACAGGATGTGGAGCAAGAGAGCCTGACCACCGCCATCTTGACTAATTGTTATTCCTCTACAGCACCTTTCACAGATTTCTATGAACTCTAAATGACATTGAAACACACATGAAATTGTAATTCGTAAAACAGATATTAAGTTCCATAGAAATTATAAAAAAAATCATGTGTATGAAAAAGTGTTTGCAGGAGAAAAACTGGGTAGGAATGCACCAATATTTTTAAAACTTTCTGGTTAGAAATAATGTTAAATATACAGAAAGTTTTCCAAGGTTTTGTGGAGAGTTTCTGTGAATCCTTCACACTTAGCTTCCTCTAATATTGTCATTGTGAATGGGCTAGGAATGTTACAATACCATTAACTGAACTATAAACTTGATTTAAATTTTACCAGTTTTCTCACTAACATCATTTTCCTGTTCCAGTATCTAATGTAGGATAATATTTTGTCACTGTTTCCTTTTTTTGAATCTGTGAGAGTTTCTCAATATTTCTTTCTTTCTTTTTTTCCCCTCCCAAATTTTAAAAAATTATGAAGAATACCTGTCAGGTCTTTCTTTTTTAGAATGTTTCCCAGTTTGGGTTAGTCTGGATTTATCAGTAATTTTGAAAGAGTATCATGGAAGTGAAGCACCCTTCTCATCATATCATATTGGGGGATAAATGATAACATGAAATTCTGCTAGTGATATTAACCTTAATCACCTAGCTGAGGTAGTGTTTGCCAAGTTTCTCACTGTAAAATTACCATTTTTCTCTCTTCATACTCTATTCATTTAATCTGAGTGACTAAGCACAGCTCACATTCAAGATGAAGGAATTTAAGCCATACTGCATAGAGAAGGATGTGTTTACAAGTGTTATTTGGAATAATTCTGTATATAATATTGTAAAGTAATTAGCCTCCAATTAAAAGAAATAAAATTTAAAAAAGAACTATCCCTCTCCAGTTAATAATTTATTAATTTTAAATTGGTTTGGAGTTACATATATATTTTTTGTTCTTTGATTTATAATCCAACATTATCTCTCTTGTTTTTCAAAGCCCACTAAGAATATTACCACTGAATTATGCTATTATCACTGATTATTGTTGTTACATTGCTTAGGATTTATCAACTTTTGCTTACATTGTGCAGATACCAGTTTTGTAACCAGAGACAAAACTGAAAACAGAAATGAAAGGCCAAAAAACATTATCTTTACTAACCAAATAGGGGTAGACCACTGATTAGATTACATTTACTGGCCACTGCAGTATTTTTCCCCCCCAGGTTGTGTGATATCCAGCTATTCTGTGCTGTTTTTGAATGTGTCTTTCTCACATTTCACATAGGATGAGTTGAAGTCTACTAAAGTTTTGTCCACAGCTGCCCCTATGGCTTAGGCTATGCCTGTGGACTTAAGTGTTAGTTTTGATCATGGTGCTGCATGGAACAAAAGAAAATAATAATAGCAGTAGGGACAAATACTTTTGGACCATGTGGTTTCTAGTACTAAAACTAAGGCTAAACCTCCTCATCAACTCTGGCTCTGTCCAGCAGCCCTCCCAGGAGTGTTCATATCTCTTTCCAAACTATTGCTCTGCAACAAAAGGGTCTCCTTTCAATTTTACTGTTTCTGGTGTCTGACACTGATGAAATTTTTATCTCCAGAGATGTTCTTATTACATGAAGATTAGAGGAAGAGACATTCCTTGAAAAAATGGAACTACATATCTCACTTTCCCGCTCATGGATCACAGCCTCATTGTGGTAAAGGGGCTTGCATAACTCAGTGAAGCTGTGAGCCATGTCGTGGAAGGACACCCAAGACAGATAGGTCACAGTGAAGAGTTCTGACAAAATGTGGTCCACTGTATTAGGAAATAGAAACCCACTCCAAGATTCTTGCCTGGAAAACTCCATGAACAGTATGAAAATGCAAAAAGATAAGACTCTAGGTGATGAGCCCCCAGGTTGTAAGGCATGCAATATGCTACTAGGGAAGAGTGAAAGGCAATTACTAATAACTCCAAAAAGAAAGAAGCAGCTGGGCCAAAGCTGAAATGATGCTCAGTTGTGGATGAGTCTGGTGGTGAATGTAAAGTTCTGTAAAGAACAATATTGCATAGAAACCTGAAATGTTAGGTCCATCAGTTCAGTTCAGTTGCTCAGTTGTGTCTGACTCTTTGTGACCCCGTGGACTGCAGCACACCAGGATCCTCCGTCCATCAGAGTAAGGTCCCTGAATCAAGATAAATAGGAGGTGGTCAAGCATGAGATGGCAGAATTGAACATCAACATATTAGGAATGGGCAAGTTTAATTAGATAACCATTATATCTATTACTACGGGCAAGAATCCTTTAGAAGAAATGGAGTAACTCTCATAATCAACAAAAGAGTCTGAAAGAAGTACTTGGGTGACACTTCAAAAATGACAGAATGATCTCAGTGCTTGTTCAAAGCAAGCCATTCAATATCACAGTGAAAGTGAGAGCATTAGTCCTTCAGTCATGTTCTACCTTTGCAACCCCACAGACTTCAGACCACCAGGCTCCTCTGTCCATGGGATTTTCTAAGCAAGAATACTGGAGGGGGCAGCCATCCCCTTTTCCAGGGGATCTTCATGACCCAGAGACCAAACCAAAGTCACCAGCATCAGAGGCAGATTCTTTACCATCTGAGCCACCAGGGCAGCCCCCAACATCACAGTAATCGAAGACTATGTCTCAACCACTGAAGTCAAAGAAGTGGAAGTTGACCAGTCTTACGAAGACCTACAACATCTTCTAGAACTAATACCAAAAAAAAAAAAAAAAGTCCTTTTCATCATAGGGAACTGGAATGCAAAGGTTGAAAGTAAAGAAATACCCAGAATAAAAGGCAAATTTGGCTGTAGAGTACAAAATGAATCAAGGCGAAGGCTAACAGACTTTTATCAAGGGAACACACTGGTCATATCAATCACCCTTTTCCAACAACCTAAGAGATGACCTGGATATCACCAGACAGTCAATACCAAAATCAGATTAATTATGTTCTTTGAAGCCAAATATGGAGAAGCTTTATAAGGTCAGCTAAAGCAAGACCAGAAGATGACTGTTGTTCAGATTAAGAACTTATGGCAAAATTCAGATGTAAATTGAAGAAAGTAGGGAAACCACTAGACCATTCAGGTATGACCTAAATAAAATCTCTTATGACTGATTATGCAGTGGACATGACAAATGGATTCAAGGAATTAGATCTGGTAGACAGAATGCCTGAAGAACTATACAGAGGTTTGTAACATTTTACAGGAGGCAGTAACCAAAACCACCCCAAAGGAAAAGAAATGCAAGAAGGCAAAATGATTGTCTGAGGAGGCTTTACAAATAGCTGAGGAAAGAAGAAAAGGCAAAGGAGAAAGGGAAAATATACCCAACTGAATGCAGAGTTCCAGAGAATAGCATGGAGAGATAAGTCCTTCTTTAATAAGCAATGAAAAGAAATAGAATTGAATAATAGAATGTAAAAGACTAGAGATCTCTTCAAGAAAATTGGATATACCAAGAGAACATTTTATGCAAGGATGGGCATGAAATAGGACAGAAACAGTAAGGACCTAACAAAAGTGGAAGAAATTAAGAAGAGGTGTCAAGAATACAGAGAACTATACAAAAAAATAACTTAATGACCCAGATAACTATGATGGTGTCATCACTCACCTAAGTCATATATTCTGGAGTGTGAAGTCAAGTGGGCCTTAGGATGTATTACTGCAAATAAAGCTAGTGGAGGTGATGGAATTCCAGCTGAGCTATTTCAAATTCTAAAAGATGATTCTGTTAAAGTGCTGCACTCAATATGTCAGCAAATTCGGAAAACTCAGCCATGGCCATAGGACTGAAAAATTTTAGTTTTCATTTCAATCCAAAAGGAGGAAAATGCCAAAGAATGTTCAAACTACTATATAGTTGGGCTCATTTCACATGTTACTAAGGATATGCTCAGAAACCTTCAATCTGACTTCAAAAGTGATAAATGGAGAACTTCCAAATGTACAAGATGGCTTTCAAAGGAAAGCCAAGATGGCAAAGGAATCAGAGGTCAAATCACCAGCATTTGTTGGATCATGAAAAAAGCAAGGGAGTTCCACAGAAACATTTACTTCTGCTTCACTGAATATGTTAAGGATTTGACTATGTGGTTCACAACAATTAGGAAAATTTCTAAAGAGATGGGAGTACAAATCTACCTTATCGGTTTCCTGAGATACCTGTATATGGGTCAAGAAACAACAGTTTGAATGACACATGAAACAATGGATTGGTTTAAAATTGGGAAAAAGTATGACAAGGCTGTATATTTTCACCCTGCTCATTTAACTTATATACAGAGTACCTCAGGGGAAATGCTAGGCTCGATGAATCACAGGCTGGAATCAAGTTTGCCGGGAGAAATATCAACAACCTCAGATGTGTACATGATACTGCTTTAACAGTAGAAAGTAAAAAGGAACTAAAGAGCCTCTTGAGGTGGAAAAAGGAGAGTGAAAAAAAATAAATAAGATCATGGCACCCAGTCCCATTACTTCATGCAAACAGAAGGGGAAGAAGTGGAAACAGTGACAGATTTTATTTTACTGGCCTCCAAAATCCACTGTGGATGGTGACTACAGGATTGAAATTAAAATGCTCCTTTGATGAAATCTATGCATACCTAGACAGCATATTGTAAATTAGAGACATCACTTTGCCAACAAAGGTCTGTATAGTCAAAGCTATGGTTTTCCCAGTAATCGTGTGCAAATATGAGAGTTTGAACATAAATAAGGCTGAGTGCCAAAGAATTGGTGCTTTTGAGTCTTGGTTCTTAGAAGACTCTTGAGAGTCCCTTGGACTGCAAGGAAATCAAACCAGTCAGTCCTAAAGGAAATCGACCCGGAATATTCATTGGAAGGATTGATGCTGAAGCTGAAGCTCTGATACTTTTGCCGCCTAATATAAAGAGTAGAAGACACTGATGCTGGGGAAATTTTAAGGCACGAAAAGTAGGGTGGCAGAGGATAAGATAGTTAGATAGCATCACTGATGCAATGAACTTGAATTTGAGCAAACTCCAGGAGATAGTGAAGGACAGAGTCCTTCTGCAGTACTACATTCCCTGAGGTCCTAAAGAGTTGAACACAATATAACAACGGAGTAGCAACAACAATAAAATCTCACTCTACCTTCAGGTCCATCACCTAAGCCGAGATGCTGTCAAACTGAAAGAGGTCATTCCAAGAATGCAATAGCTATTGCTTAAAGAGTTCAAGAAAAAGCATAGTTTTATGTCTATGCTATGAAATTCCCAACAATAAGTTTAACGATTGGAAAATTAATCATTACTCACATTATCCTGGGTAATTTGGGTAAAATTGCATTTGTGAGCATCATCAAAAAGCAATATAACAATCTTAAGAAAGTCAACTGAAGTCAGTGGTCAATGGTGACAGGACGGATGATGTAGCATCTTGAGTATGTAACCAGCATTAAAGGAGTGATATTAGGAACCACAGAGACAAGAAGATCTATATTATTTCAACATCATTCCCAAAGAGTTATATCATTATAAGCAATAATGGTATTGATACCTTTCTGATAATGGGAGATCTGAAATTAGCCAGAAACTGTGCAGTTGACCATAAAGCAAAGCAAAAAAGCAAATAATATAGACGATTTCTGAACTAGACAGGAAATGATGGTGCTTGGATATTGCAAAGATACTTCACAAGTACTTGCTGATAGGACAGTTAAAAAAAAAAAGAATATATCCTCCTTTTTATTCATTTTAATAACTATTTATCAATAAACCATTACAACTGAAATGACTCAAAAAGTCATTGTCATACATTTAGTCAAAGTGTATATGTAGTGGAAGGGTCTTGCTGTCCAACACACTAAATGGGTATCCTTTTTTGTCAACACAATTCCTGTTCTTCTGCACAAATTCCAAAATACATATTCAAAGCAGTCCTTGTGTATTATGTCTTTTGAACATTTTATTTATTTTATATTGAAATATAGATGATTAACAATATTGTGTTAGTTTCAAATATACAGCAAGTAATTCAGTTATACATATACTTGCATCTATTATTTTTCAAATTATTTTCCCATTTAGGTTGATATATAATATTTAGCAGAATTCCCTATACTATAAACTAGATCCTTGTTGATTATCCATTTTAAATATATCACTGCATACATGTCAATTCCAAACTGCCTAGCTTTCCCTCTCTCCCACCCTTCCCTTGGTAACTGTAAGTTTATTCTCTAAGTCTGAGAGTCTGTTACTGCTTTGTAAATAAGTTTATATGCATCATTTATAAGATTCTGCTTATAAGGGATATCATGCATGATTTCTATTTATCTTTCAGAATTACTTCACTCAAAAGGTCTGTCCATGTTGCTGCATATGGTGTTATTCCAGTCTTTCTGATGGCTGAGAAATATTCCATTGTATATATGCATCACATCGTCTTTATCCATTCTTCTATCAATAGACATTTAGGTTGATTCCATGTCTTAGTTATTATTTTAAAAAGAACTGCAATGAACATTAGGATGAATGTATCCTTTTGGGCCAAGTACTTCTCTGGATACATGCTCTGGAGTGAGATTACAAAATCATATGGTAGCTCAATTTTAAGTTTCTTAAAAAACTTCTATACTCTTCTCCGAAGTGACTGTTCCAATTTGCATTCCCCCTAAGAGTATAGGAGGATTACCTTCTCTCCAAACTCTGTCCAGTATTTGATGTTTGTGGAATTTTTAACAATAGCCATTGTGATGGATGTGAAGTGCTATTTCTTTGTAGATTTGTTTTGCATTTCCCTAACAATTAGTGAAGTTGAACGTCTTTTCATGTGCCTCTTGATCATCCATATGTCTAATTAGGAAAAATGTCTATTTATGTTTTCTACCCTTTTTATTTAATTTGGCCTTTTGTTTTAATGATATTAAGTTGTATGACTTGTTTATAAATGTTGGAAACTGATCCATTATAGGTCACATCACTAGGAAATATTTTCTTCTATTCTTATGGCTATCTTTTCATTTTGTGTAAGGTCTCCTGGCTGTGCAAAAGCTTTTTAGTTTAATTAGGTTCAGTTTTCATATTTTGTTTTTATTTACATTACTCTGGGAGATGGCTCAAAAAAGATATCACTGTGATTTATGTCAGAAAGTGTTCTGCCAATGGTGTCTTTTATGAGTTTTATCCTGTCCAGTCTCACATTTGGGTGTTTAATACATTTTGAATTTATTTTTGTGAATGGTAAGTGGTCTATTTTTAATGTAACTGTCCAGTTTCCCCACCAATGGTCAAGGAATAAATCTGAGAAGATATAACAATTGTAAACATACATGCACCCAACATAGTGGCCCCTCAATTTGACTTAAAAGTCAAATATTAACAGCAACCACAAAAAGATAAATTAACAGTAACATAATAATATTGGTGGGGCTTTAACATCTCAGTATCATCAATGGGCAGATCAGCCAGACAGAAAATCATTAAATAACACATTAGACCACATGAACTTAACTGATACTTATAGAGCATTCTATCCAAAAAGCAGCAGAATATGCATTCTCCTCAAGTGCACAAGAAACATTTTCCAGGATTGATCACATGCTGGGCCAGAAAGTGAACCTCAGTAGATTAAAAAGAAAAAGAAAAATTGAAATCATTTCAAGCATCTTTTCTAACCACATTATGAGATCAGAAACAAATTACAAGAAAAAAAAAAAAAAACTATAAGAAACACAAACATGTGGAAGCTAAATAATATGCTACTAAACAACCAATTCTTCACTAAAGAAATAAAAGAGAAACTCAAAAAATACCTAGAGACAAATGAAAATGAAAGCACAATGATCTAAAACTTATGAGATACAGCAAAATACATTGTAAGAGGGAAGTTTATAGCAATACAACTTTATCTCAGGAAACAAGAAAAATCTCAAACAAAATTAATGGCCTTATGGTTAAAGAAGCTAGAAAAAGAGTAACAAGCAAAACCTAAAATTGGTAGGAGGCAAGAAGTCATAAAAATCAGAGCAGATATAAATGAAATAGAGATGAAGAAAACAAATAGGAAAGAGCAATGAAATTAAAATCGAAATCTTTGAAAAGACCAATAAAATTGATAAACATTTAGGCAGACTCATCAAGAAAAAAAGAGGAGAGGACTCGTATCATTAAAATTCTAAATGAAAAAGGTTAGGTTACATGGGATACTACAGAAATACAAAGGATCATAAGGAACTACTCTTAGCAACTGTATGCAAAAAAAAAAAAAAAAAAACACAACCTGGAACAAACTGACAAATTCTTAGAAATGGACAATCTACCAAGACTGAATCAGGAAAAAGTAGAAAATATGAATGGGCAATAACAAGTACTGAAATTGAAACTCTGATTAAAAACTCCCAATGAACAAAGGTCCAGGATCATGTAGCTTCACAGACACCTATCAAAATTCTAGGTGGCTACAAAATTCTATGAAACATTTAAAGAGCTAACATCTATCCTTCTCAAACTCATGCCAAAAAAGTTGCAAATGAAGTAAAACTTTCTAACTCATTCTCTGAGTCCATCATCACCATGATACCAAAACCAGACAAAGACACCATGGAAAAAAGAAAAATACAGGTGAATATCACTGTGAACATAGACACAAAAGTCCTCAATAAAATACTAGAAATCCAAATCCAACAACACATTAAAAGAATCATATTCCATGCATGATCAAGTGTGATATATCCTAGGGATACAAAGATTTTTCATTATCTGCAAGTCAATCAGTGTGATATACCACATCAACTAATTGAAGAATAGAAATCATATGATCATCTCAATAGATAAAGACAAAGCTTTTGACAATATTCAACATCTATTTATGATAAAAGAATTCTCCAGAAACTGGGCATAGAAGTTACATACCTTATGTAATAAAAGCCATATATGACAAAACTACAGCTAACTTCATACTCAACTGTGCAACCTGAAAGCATTTCTGCTAAAATTAGGAACAGGACAAGGGTATCCACTCTCAGCACTTTTATTTAATACAGTTTTGGAAGTTCTAGCCATGACTATCAGAGAAGGAAAAGAAATAAAAGAATTCCCAATAGGGAAAAATGAATTTAAACTGTCACTCTTTGAAGATGACATGGTACTAAACAAGAAAATTATTAATGACACAATGAGAAAACTACTAGAGCTCATCAATGAATTAGGTTAGTTACAGGTTACAAAATTAATATACAGAAATCTGTTGTATTTCTATACACTAACAGAGAAATAATAAAAAGAGAAATTCAAGAACCAATTTCATTTACTATTGCATCAAAAAGAATGAAATACCTTGGAATAAACCTACCTAAGGAAGCAGAAGATTTGTCCTCCGGAAAGCATAAGACACTTATGACGGTAATCAAAGATGACACAAACAGATGGAAAGTTATTCCATGTTCTTAGATTTGGAGAATCAATATTTCAAAATACCAATGGCATTTTTCACAAAACTAAAACAAGAAAACTTAAAATTATATGGAGACACAGAAAAGCCCAAATAGCCAAATCAATATTGATAAAGGAAAACAGAGTTGGAGAAATGAAGCTCCCTGACTTCAGACTATACTACAAAGCTGTAACCATCAAAATAGTATGGTGCTGACACAAAAATAGAAATACAGATCAATGGAGCAGGATAGGAAACCTAGCAATAACCAATGCACCTATACAAAAAGGCAAAACTGGGCAACCCGAAAGCATCTCCTCTAAAATTAAGAACAGGACAAGGATGTCCACTATCAGCACTTTTATTCAACATAGTTGAACTGTATTCTCCATTGTATAATGGAGAAAAACATATTCTTCAATAAATGGTGCTGGGAAAACTGAACAGCTACATGGTATATTATGGTTTTGTTCCCAGGTCAATGGTGACTAGTAACCTCCAACATGATATTCAGGGGAAAAAGGGTGGGGGGGGTAGGGGAGGGAGGTTGTCTGCTATTGTTCAGTCTCATCATTTATTCCCCAACAGAGCAGACAGAAGAGGGTCACTTCGTAATTCCTTAAAAAAAAAAAAGAGGCATTTTAAATTTGACACCTTTAATTTCACTGAAGAAAAAAACCTTTGTCCTCATTAAAGAAATCTCTAATAATTTGTAATGCTGAGGAATTATAAGAATGTGTAATTTTAACCAGATGTTGTCCCTGCATCAAATTCTGGTGCAATTATATTTAGAATGCCTTCTCCAGATAAAATGCCACTTAATTATATGATGCTTGTGATAAAGTAAGCAAAAGTATGTATAGAAATAACAGAAAGTAAAAAAAAAAAAATTTACTTTGGCATTTAATATCACAATTAAACAAAATACTGTAACACAAAATGTGGTGTCTTGCCTACTGCTTTGGTAAAGTTTAGTTTTTCTCACTGGTAAACATGTGAGAAAATGGCCTCTGATTCATTTCAGGCAGGAATGTAAATAACTAAGTTTTTGAAAGGATAATTTAGATAAAGCTATCAAAAGGTTTAAAATATATGTATATTTTAGTCTAGCAATCTACTGCTAGGTAGATATATTTAGTATTTTTCTGTATAATATTATTGCAAAGTAACCATAATTAAATCAAATCCAAAGGAGAAGTAATCCAAATGCCAGAATAAGACATTATTTATAAAGTTTATGTTTATATTTTGAACTTTTCTGCAGACATTAAAAATAATGTAAAACTATCCGAAATTCAGGGAATATAAAACATCATTAAATAAAAATGCTAAATTATCCCACTAAGATACAACATTATTGAAGTTGGTGTGACATATATATGTGTAAATGTATATAATACAAAAAGACCTAAGCAAAATTCCAACTCTGGTTGTCTCTAGATGATGACATCCTGAATTATCTTCTAAGACTGACTGATTTGATTGCTTGATTTCCACAATTAAAAAAAAAAACATTTTATATTCCAAAAAAACTACAATTATAGGGGGAGGAGTCAAGACAGCCAAGATATAGGAGGACATATAGTACATCTATTTCCAAAAAGGCATCAAGATTACATCCACAAATGGAACAGTTCTCACAGAGCACCTCCTAAGCACTGGCAGAGGATTTTGGAAACCTGAAAGGACAGGAAAGTTCCCTGTGTAATGGAATATGATGAAAGAAAGAAGGAAGGAAAAGGAAGAAGGGCCCTGTGTCACTGTCCTCATGGAATCCACAGTGGGTCTAGATTAATGATTACTTCAGTCCTGAGACATGGTTTCTGTGGATTGATACTGGTGGCCTGGGTGAAAACAAAGTCTAAGAGTTGTCAGGGACAATTGCTAGCATAACCACAGTTATGGTGAGGCTGAGAGTAGTGCCAACTGCTCTGTGTAACCTGAGAGCTTGCACAGCTAATGAAACTTGACATGAAAGGTACACTCACAGATGAACAGCTCCAGAAGATGAATACTCAGTGATCTCTCCCCGTGTGAATGCTCCAACCCCACCTACCTCACACTGTATATCAGAAACACAGATAAGAAACAGATTTGGGGGCCCTACTCCAAAAACTTGGAGAAGGAAATGGCAATCCACTCCAGTACTATTGCCTGGAAAATCCCATGGACAGAGAAGCCTGGTAGGCTACAGTCCATCGGGTCGCAAAGAGTCGGACACGACTGAGTGACTCACTCACTCACTCACTCCAAAAACTAGGGATCAGACCCTATCCCTGATAGGACAGAGACAACTGCAGAGGGGAGGCCCTACTCAGCATGTGGTGCAGGCTATGGTCACCACAACATTAGTCACACTGCCTATTGAAGGGATATTAGGCAGCATACAGGGAGGAAAGAGACAGCAGACATTTATACTAAAAACAACCTTTGGAACAACAAATTAAGCCCACACAGGCTACACAGGGATACTCTCACATAAAAGTAGCCCTCCAAGACAGTCTGAGTTTCTGCATCAGGAGGAAAAAACCCCAGAGCATTTATCCCTTAGAGTCAGCAAGGCTAGAGTGCCGGAGCTCCACAGAGCTGGAGGAAACAGAGATTCTACTCCAGGAGGATGCACAAAAAGTCTCACATGCAGAGACTCTGCACAGTGTAGTACTTCCACAGGAACCTGGGACAGATCAATCTAGGGGTCTTATATGGCCTCCTGGATAGGTGGGGATTGGCTGTAATTCTCTGTAATGGGAAGACACAGGTAGTAGAGGCCCCAGGAAATATTGATTAACCTGAGCTCTCCCAGAGGTCTCCATATTGGCACTAAGAACTGACCTCACCCAACAATCTGCAGGCTCCAGTATTGGAAAGCCTCAGGCCAAACAACCAACACAATAGGGACACAAACCCATCCATCAGAAAACAGGCTGCCTAAAGTAATACTAAGCTCACAGCTACCTCAAAACACACATGACCCTGCCCACCAGAGACAGCAGCCAATTCCATGCACCAGAGGCCATATCAGTGCACCCACAAAGATGTCTAAACAAGCCCCTGGATCAACCACATCTAGCCAGGGGAAGGCACCATAAACAACAAGAACTATGGCTCTTCAGCCTGTAGATAGAAGACCACAAACACAGAAATTAAGAGGAAAAAAAAATGATATAACAGAGACATATGTTGCACATAAGGGAACAAGGTAAAAACCCACAAGGACAACTAAATGAAGAGGAGGTAGGCAATCTACCTAAAAAATAATTCAAAGTAATGATGATTCAAAATCTTGGAAATAATAGAAGCACAGTCAGAGAAGATATAAGAAAAGTTTAACAAAGAGCTAGAAGGTTTAAGAACAAATAAGCAGGAGAACAACACAATAACTGAAAGGAAAAATACACTAGAATCCAGCAGAATACACTAGCAGAATAAATGAGTCATAAGAATGAATAAGTGAGCTGGAAGACATAATGGTGGAAGTCACTGTCACAGAACAAAATTTAAAAAAAAAATGAAAAGAAATTAAGAGTCTCAGAGACATCTGAAATATTAATTGCACCAATATTTGCATTATAGGGGTCCCAGAAAAATAAGAGAAAGGGAAAGGGCCTGACAAAAATATCTGAAGAGATTATAGCTGAAAACTTTTCTAACATGGGAAAAGAAACAGTCACCCAATTCCAGGAAGCACAGAGAGTTCCATATGGAAAAAACAAACAAACAAACAAAAAAACCTCAAGGAGGAACACGCTGAGACACATGCAAACTGACAAAATTTAAATAAAAGAAAAAAATAAAATAAAAGCAGCAAGGGTAAATCAATAAGTAACATAAAGGGGAAAGACGATAAAGTTATAAGCTGGATTTTCAGCATAATCTCTGCAAGCCAGGAGAGAGTGGCATGCTGTATTTAAAGTGATAAAAGAGAAAAATGTACAACCAAGGATACTCTACCCAGCAAGAGTTCACCCATTTTCATTGGAGAAATTAAAAGATTTACAGAAGAGCAATATCTAAGCTAATTTAGCACTGCCAAAACAGCTTCACAATAAAGCCTAAAGGAACTTTAGACATTTTTTATGGCATTGAAAAAAAAAAAAGTCATAAGTAGAAACAAGAAAATCACAGATGGGAAGGCTTACCAGTGAAGACAAATATAAAGTAATAGTAGGAAATCATCCAAACCTGTAATGATATTGAGAAAGAAACCATGAGGAAAGTAAAAATGTAGGAACTTCTAATTTCATTTTAAATCAAGAGACAACAACTTAAAGAAGTTTGCACATATATAGACTAATATATCAAAATCTCAGGGGAAATGTAAACCAATAAATAAATAAATAAAACACTACAATATACACATACACACACACACAAAAAGCATTCCAATCACAACACTAACGACAGTCATCAAACCCCAAGGGAATAGAACCAAAGAAGAACAAAAGAAAGACCAACAAAACAAACCCCAAATAATTAAGGAAATAGTAACAAGAGCTGACATATGGCCAATTACATTAAGTGTAAATGAATTAAATGTTCCAACTACATGACATAGAAAGGTGAAGTGATGCAAGAATAATATAGTATATACAAGACAATCAACTCAGAACTAGGGACAAATACAGACTGAAAGTGAGGGATTGATCACTGCCAATGGTGACTACAGATATGAAATTAAAAGACACTTGCTTTTTGAAAGAAACGCTATGAAAAATCTGCTGCTAAGCTTCTAAGTCACTTCAGTCGTGTCCAACTCTGTGCGACCCCATAGACAGCAGCCCACCAGGCTCCCCGTCCCTGGGATTCTCAGGCAAGAACACTGGAGTGAGTTGCCATTTCCTTCTCCAAAGCATGAAAGTGAAAAGTGAAAGTAAAGTCGCTCAGTTGTGTCCTACTCTTAGCGACCCCATGGACTGCAGCCTATCAGGCTCCTCCATCCATGGGATTTTCCAGGCAAGAGTATCTAGACAGCATGTTAAAAAGCAGAGACATCAATTTACCAGCAAGCATCCGCAGTCACAGCTATGGTTTTTCCAGTAGTCGTGTACAGATATGAAAATGGGGCCATAAGGAAGGCTGAGTGCCAAAGAGTTGATGATTTCCAATTGTGATGCTGGAGAAGATTATCAAGAATCCTTTGGATCACCAAGAGATCAAACAAATCAATCCTAAAGGAAATCAACCCTGAATATATATTGGAAAGATTGATCCTGAAGCTGAAGCTCCAATACTTTGGCTCTTTTATGCAAAGAAAAGACCCTGATGCTAGGAGAGATTGAAGGCAAAAAGATAAGGGTGTGACAGAGGGTGAGATGGTTAGATAACATTACTGTACTCAATGGACATGAGTTTGAACAAATTCTGAGGGATAGTGAAGGACACGGGTCTCAAATAGTCAAACACAACTTAGCAATGAAGAAAACAACAGGAAAAAACATCTTAAAGAAAGAAAGAAACACATGGAAGCTAAACAATATGTTACTAAATAACCAATGGATCACTGAAAAGTCCAGGAGGAAACTTAAAAAAAAAAAAAAAAAAAAAACCTAGACATAAATGAGAATGAAAATATGACAATGCAAAACCTATGGGGTGCAGCAAAAGCAATATTTGAGAGGAAGGTTTATAGCAATAACATTTTACTATAGGAAATAAATATGTATTTCCTGTATAATCTTGTATACTCAGTCACTTCAGTCATGCCCAACTCTTTGTGATGCTATGGACTGTACCAGCCATGCTCCTCTGTCCATGAGATTCTCCAGGCAAGAATACTGGAGTGGGCTGTCATGCCCTCCTCCAGGGGCTCTTCTCAACCCCAGGATCGAATCTACATCTCCTGTGTCTTCTGCATTGCAGATGGATTCTTTAATCACTGAGCCACCTGGGAAGCCCCAGGAAACAAGATATATCTCAAATAAACTACCTAACCTTACAACTGAAGAAACCAGAGAAAAAAGAAAAAAATAAAACACAAATATAGTACAAGGGAAAAAATATAAAAATCAGGGCAGATATAAGTGAAATAGAGACAAAGAAAACAATAGCAGGATAAGTGAAACTACTTATTTGAGAAGATAAACAAAATTAAAACAGGCAAACAAAAAAACTTTTAGCTAGATTAATCAGGAAAGAAGGGAAAGGACCCAAATCAATAAAGTTTAAGAGGGAAAAAAAAAAAAAAAGAATTTGCAACAAACACAAATACAAAGGATCATAAAAGACTACTTCAAGCAACTGTATGCAAATAAAATGGGCAACCTGGAAGAAATGGGCAAAACTTTAGAAAGGTACTATCTCTCAAGACTGAACCAGGAACAAATATAAAATATGAACAGACCAATCACAAGAAATTGAAACTGATTTAAATACTTCCAACAAACAAATGTCTAGAACCAGATGGCATCAAAGGTGAACTCACTCAAACATTTTAAGAAAAGTTAACATCCATCCTTCTGAAAACCTTTCAAAAATTTTCAGAAGAAAGAATTCAATTCATCCTATGAGGCCACCATACCCTTGATGCCAAAATCAGACAATGATACCACAGGAGGGAAAAAAAAAAAAAGTTATAGGCCAATATCACTGATGTACATGTACACAAAATACCAGCAAACTGGGTCCAAAAACTCATTAATAGGATCACACACCATGATCAAATGGGATTCATCCCAGGAATATGAGGATTCCTCAATAAACGTAAATCAATCAATATGATACTCTATATCAACAAACTGGCAAATAAACATTTGATCATCTAAATAGATGCAAAAAAAAAAAACACTTTTGATCAAATTAAACAATCATTAATGATTAGAAACTCTCCAGAAAGTAGGTATAGAGGGAGCCTATTCCATAATAAATTGTCATATATAAAGGCCATATACAAGCCACCAACTAACATTTTTCTTAATGGTGAAAAACTGAAAGCATTTCCAAGATCAGAAATAGGGCAAGTATTCCTTCTTACCATTTTTGTTCAACATAGTTTTAAAAATACTAGCCACAGCAATTATAGAGGGAAAGAAAAATTAAAATTAGAAAAGAATATGTAAAACTATTTTTCTGTTTGCCAGATCCACAGTACTATACATGTTATTGTTATTTACTTGCAAAGTTATGTCCTACTCTTTTGTGACCCTATGGACTTAGCCCACCAGTCTCTGCTGTCTGTGAGATTTCCCAGGCAAGAATACTGGAATTAATTATCATTTCCTTCTGCAGGGGATCTTCCCAACCTAGGGGCTGAACCTATGTCTCCTGCATTGCAGCTGGATTCTTTACCTCTGAGCCAACAGGGAAGCCCAATACTCTACATAAATATTCCTAAGTATGCTACCAATGGGGGAGAGTGGCACAATGGACAATATGTCTTATTATGGATCAGAAGATTCTAAATATGCTACCAGAAAATTCCTAGAACCTATCAATTAATTTGATAAAGTTGCAGGTTACAAAATTTATACAGAGAAATCTCTTGCATTCCTTATACACTTACAGCAAAAGATCAGAAAGAAAATTTAAGGAAACAATCCTATTTATCATTGCATCAAAAATAACACAATACCTAAGAATAAATCTATCTAAAAAGGCAAAAGACTTGCACTCAGAAAACTATAAGATGCTGATGAAGAAACCAAAGATGTTGCAGATGGAAAGATACAGTATATTTTGGGATTGGAAGGATCAATAGTGTATATTGATCAATAACTATATTGCTCAAAGCAAACCACAGATTCACTGCAACCCCTATCCAATAACCAATGACATTTTTCATAAAATTAAAACAACAACAAAAAATTCAGTCTATGGGGAAACAAGACTTCAAATTGCCAAGTTAATCTTGAGGGGGAAAAAAAAAGAAATGGAGAAATTAGGCACACTGGCTTCAGACTATGATACAAATCTACAGCCATCAAAACAGTTAGATACTAGCCCCCAAACAGAAATATAGAATAACAGAAGAGGATAGAAAATCTCAGACATAAACCTATGCACTCAACCTCAATTACCTATGACAAGGAGGCAAGACTATACAATGGAGTAAAGATCGCCTCCTCAATAAATCTGCTGGAAAAACTGGGCAGCTACATATAAAAGAATGAAAGCATCTGCTTACAATGTGGGTGACTGGGGTTCAATCCCTGGGTCAGGAAGATCCTCTGGAGAAGGAAATGGCAACCCACTCCAGTATTCTTGCCTGGAAAATCCCATAGTTGGAAGAGCATAGTAGACTACAGTCCATGGAGTTGCAAAGAGTTGGACATGACTGAGTGACTTCACCTAACACAATACACAAAAATAAATTCAAAATGGATTAAAGATATAAATGTAAATAGAGATAATATAAAACTCAGAGGAAAACAAAGGCAGAACACACTCTGACATAAATTTCAGCAAGATATTTTTTTGTCCACTTCATAGAGTAATAAAAACAAAAATAAATAAATATGAGTAAATTAAACTTAAAAGCTTCTGCACAGCAAAGGAAATCATAAAGAAAACAAAAAGACAGCCTGCAGAATGGGAACCCAATTAAAAAATGGACAGAATAACTAGGTAGATATTTCTTCAAAGAAGACATAGAGATGGCAAAAATGCCCATGAAAAGATGCTCACCATCACTTGAGAAATGCACAACAAAACTACACTGAGGCATCACCTCACACCAGTCAAAGTGGCCATCATCAAAAAATATACAAGTGATAATTGCTGGAGAAGATGTGGAGGAAAGGGAACCCTCCTATCCTGCTGATAAATAGGGAATATAAATTGGTACACCATCATGAAGAATAGGAATATAGTATGTCTAAAACTAAATATAGAACTACTATATGATCCAGCATCCCTACTCCTGTGTATACAACTGCTGCTGCTGCTGCTGCTGCTGCTGCTAAGTCGCTTCAGTCGTGTCCGACTCTGTGAGACCCCATAGACGGCAGCCCACAGGTTCCCCCGTCCCTGAGATTCTCCAGGCAAGAATACTGGAGTGGGTTGCCATTTCCTTCTCCAATGCATGAAAGTGAAAAGTGAAGGTGAAATCTCTCAGTCGTGTCCGACTCTTAGCAACCCTATGTATCTCCAGTATACAACTGGAGAAAACCATAATTAAAAAAAAAAAATACATGCGCCCCAATGTTCATTGCCATTATATTTACAATAGCCAATATGGAAACAAGTTAAAAGTCCCTCAAGAGAGATTTAGAGGATAGAGAAGATGTTGTACATATAAACGATGGAATTCACTCAGCCATAAAAAAGAACAAAATAATGCCATTTGCAGCAACATGGATGGACCTAGAGACTGACATATTAGTAAAGTAAGCCAGGAAGATAATGACAAAAATGTGATATTACTTATAGGTGACGTCTAAAAAGTGAGACAGATGAACTAATTTTCAAAATAGAAATGGAATTACAGACATAGAAAACAAACTAATGGTTACCAGATGGAAAGGGGGGAAGAGGGGTAAATTAGGAGATTGGGATTGAGATATACACAATAATATACATAAAATGGATAACTAATAAGGACCTACTATATAGCACAGAGAATTCAATTCGATACTCTGTTATGACCCACATGGGAAAAGAATCCATAAAGAGTGGATTGATATGGATTCATACGTATATTCACTTTGCTGTGTACCTGAAATTAACACAATGTTGTAAATCAACTATACTCTAATAAAAGTTTTTAAAAGCTATGATCATATAAGCTTTTATATTCTAAGCAAACTAGGTGTTATAATTTTTATACCCACTCCTTCACTCATTCATCCTGGTACATGCATTGTCTTCTAATGACACTGGTTTATATGTATATGCCCTACTAATATATCAATTTTATTAAGATGATCACATTAGTGCTTAGGAAGTTTCACATTAATAAGTTTCACATTAGTATTTAGCAATTAAGGGATACTACCTTGCTTTCATAAAGGGATGCAAGGATTCTTCAATATCTGCAAATCAATCAATGTAATACACCACATTAACAAATTGAAAAATAAAAGCTATATGATTATCTCAATAGATGCAGAGAAAGCCTTTGACATAATTCAACATCCATTTATGACAAAAACTCTCTAGAAAGCAGGAATAGAAGGAACATACCTCAACATAATAAAAGCTATATATGAAAAACCCACAGCAAACATTATCCTCAATGGTGAAAAATTGAAAGCATTTCCCCTAAAGTCAGGAACAAGACAAGGGTGCCCACTTTCACCATTACTATTCAACATCAGTTCAGTTCAGTTCAGTCGCTCAGGCATGTCTGATCCTTTGCGACCCCATGAATTGCAGCATGCCAGGCCTCCTTGTTCATCACCATCTCCCAGAGTTCACTCAGACTCACTTCCATTGAGTCCATGATGCCATTCAGGCATCTCATCCTCGGTCGTCATAGTTTTGGAAATTTTGGCCACAGAAATCAGAGCAAGAAAAGAAATAAAAGGAATCCAAATTGGAAAAGAAGAAGTAAAACTCTCACTGTTTGCAGATGACATGATCCTCTACATAGAAAACCCTAAAGAATACACCAGAAAATTACTAGAGCTAATCAATGAATATAGTAAAGTTGCAGGATATAAAATCAACACACAGAAATCCCACGCATTTCTATGCACCAATAATGAGAAAATAGAAAGAAAAATTAAGGAAACAATTCCACTCACCATTGCAACGAAAAGGATAAAATACTTAGGAATATATCTACCTAAAGAAACTAAAGACCTATATATAGAAAACTATAAAACACTGGTGAAAGAAATCAAAGAAGACACTAATAGATGGAGAAATATACCATGTTCATGGATCAGAAGAATCAATATAGTGAAAGGAGTATATTACCCAAAGCAATTTACAGATTCAATGCAATCCCTGTCAAGCTACCAGCGATATTTTTCACAGAGCTTGAACAAATAATTTCACAATTTGTATGGAAATACAAAAAACCTCGAATAGCCAAAGTAATCTTGAGAAAGAATGGAGCTGGAGGAATCAACCTGCCTGATTTCAGGCTCTACTACAAAGCCACAGTCATCAAGACAGTATGGTACTGGCCCAAAGACAGAAATATAGATCAATGGAACAAAATAGAAAGCCCAGTGATAAAGCCACACACCTATGGACACCTTATCTTCGACAAAGGAGGCAAGAATATACAATGGAGTAAAGACAATCTCTTTAACAAGTGGTGCTGGGAAAACTGGTCAACCACTTGTAAAAGAATGAAACTAGAACACTTTCTAACACCATACACAAAAATAAACTCAAAATGGATTAAAGATCTAAACATAAGACCAGAAACTATAAATCTCCTAGAGGAGAACATAGGCAAAGAACTCTCTGACATATATCACAGCAGGATCCTCTATAACCCACCTCCCAGAATACTGGAAATAAGAGCAAAAATAAACAAATGGGACCCAATTAAAATTAAAAGCATCTGCACGACAAAGGAAACTATAAGCAAGGTGAAAAAACAGCCTTCAGAATGGGAGAAAATAATAGCAAATGAAGCAACTGACAAACAGTCTCAAAAATATACAAGCAACTCCTGCAGCTCAAATCCAGAAAAATGAACAACCCAATCAAAAAATGGGCCAAAGAACTAAATAGGCATTTCTCCAAAGAAGACATACAGATGGCTAACAAACACATGAAAAGATGCTCAACATCACTCATTATCAGAGAAATGCAAATCAAAACCACAGTGAGGTACCATTTCATGCCAGTCAGAATGGCTGTGATCCAAAAGTCTGCAAGCAATAAATGCTGGAGAGGGTGTGGAGAAAAGGGAACCCTCTTACGGTTAGTGGGAATGCAAACTAGTATAACCACTATGGAGAATAGTGTGGAGCTTACTTAAGAAACTGGAAATAGAACTGCCTTATGACCCAGTAATCCCACCGCTGGGCATACACACCAACGAAACCAGAATTGAAAGAGACACATGTACCCCAATGTTCATCGCAGCACTGTTTATAATAGCCAGGACATGGAAGCAACCTAGATGTCCATCAGCAGATGAATGGATAGGAAAGCAGTGGTACAGATACACAATGGAGTATCACTCAGCCATTAAAAAGAATACATTTGAATCAGTTCTAATGAGGCAGATGAAACTGGAGCCTATTACACAGAGTGAAGTAAACCAGAAAGAAAAACAACAATACAGTATACTAATGCATATATATGTAATTTAGAAAGATTGTAACGATAATCCTGTATGCGAGACAACAAAAGAGACACAAATGTATAGAACAGTCTTTTGGACTCTGTGGGAGAGAGAGAGGATGGGATGATTTGGTAGAATGGCATTGAAACATGTATAATATTATATATGAAATGAATCTCTAGTCCAGGTTTGATGCATGATACTGGATGCTTGGGGCTGGACCCAGAGGGATAGTATGGGGAGGGAGGAGGGAGGGGGGTTCAGGATGGGGAACATGTGTATACCTGTGGCGGATTCATGTTGATGTATGGCAAAACCAATACAATATTGTAAAGGAATTAACCTCCGATTAAAAGAAATACATTTAAAACAAACAGAAAAAAATAGTAAGATACGTAAATCATAAGTGAAGTGCTCAATGAGCTTTCACCTAGAAGATGACATAGATCATATCTGTCATTTCAGAATTTCTATTTCTTATTCTTCTCAATACCACTACCAGCATTTTAACTCATTGTAGTTCTAGAAGTAATAGCAAAATCTAGCATTTATTTAGTTTGTGCCTTTACTTAGTTACTTTATGTAGTCTTAGTTACTTACTTTACTTTAATTTACTTAGTCTAGCATTTACTTAGTTAGACCCTTTAATTACAATATCTCATTTAACAGGTGATTCTCTGCCTCTGACATAAAATTGAATATTTTAATTTTTAATCAACTTGTCCAAAGCTAAACAAAATGTTAGTAGAAAATAGAAGACAAAGAGTTATTTGACTTCAAACTTGAGAACTTTGTCCAAATTATGCAGACATTCATTAAGCGAACAATAGAGTTTGGTAATAACCACATGCTCTAAATAATGACAATAAAACTAGTTGAGACATCAAATAATATAAAACTGAGAGTGATAAACACTGGAGACCTTTTAATACCTTAAGGGAAAGATAACCCTAAAACGCCCTGCCACTTGAAAACTAAAGAGACTTTGGGATTAAAGTCACTATACTACATTATTCTGGGAGAGTGATCCTCTAAAAGATTACCTGTCCTTCAAGATTTCAGGGAAATACTTAAGCTTTTTAGAAATCTTTATTTAAAAGAATAAAATATATACTGTGTAAACCTAATTGTATGACCAAAGAGTTCATGCAAAATCTTGCAAAAAATGACTAAATTAGCAAAGATATTATGAATTGAAACTAGATTAAAATTCATTTTAATGACTGTGTATGTACAAATCCTCAGTTCATTACTCTTTCGACAGTTTCATTACTCTACAGAACTGTAGAAAATTTGCATTTCCCCAGCTTATGCTTCTCTAAGTGGCTAACCAGGAGTGAGGCTACTCCTGAACTCACATTAATGCACCACACACTAATTAGCAGCAGAAGGAAGTAGCCTTTACAATGCATGTAAATTAAGTATATTATCAGCTGGCTTTTCTCTTAAAATTATTCCATGGGAAAATGCACTCTGGAGAACCTCTCTCTTTCTTTTGTAGCAGAAAAAAAAAAAGTCAATTCACCCTCAAAGATGAATTAAAATGACTATCTATATCAGGTAAGGAAAAGAAAGGGTGATTTCCCACGTGAGAGGGCCACCATTACAGATTCAGAGCTCTATCTTCTGGCTATATTACTGATACTTATTTCCAATGGGTTTAGAAAAACATGACTAGGTATGAATGGCATACTTGACTTCTCACAAGGGATATGCATGAAGCCAAACTCCTGCTTTACCTTCACACAGTACCTTAGTCTCTAAATGACACATGTGTGACTCCTAATCAGAAGTTTTCAAAGGTATGGCAGACCCAAAAACCATAGAATGGGGCGGGGGGAGACAGTTTTGGAGAAAGAAATAAGAAGATCAAACAAAACCAGGAATCCAAGGGATGGGATTATTTCAGAAGAGAGACATTATGAAAAGAAGATGAATTATAATAACCATTTTGATTTATTTGAACTACTCTCAGCTGTAGTTAAAAGGACTCAGCCTGGAATCAAAGTCAGCCAGCTAGCCAATCTCTGAACAAGATATATCCAGTTTGAGTAACATGCTGTACATTCCAAAAATCAAAACTTTATTTCAGTTTGGTGATAGCTATAGATGAAGTATTCCAAAGCTTTGACCTGTGTTACCTCAAGGGATTAGGCATGCAAATTAGCACTAGACCACAGGCCTTTAGCTTAATCATACTCATACTAAGAGCAATGCTAAACAGACCTGGAAAATGTTAGAAATGTCTTCACATAAACTTAATTTTTCTTTAAGTTATTTAATGAAGAGCTTCATGTAGAAATCATGCATGTAATTTCTGTACACTGGGTAAATCTCAGATTCTAAAGAACCTCCCCACAAATTCTCTATTCTCCCTCTTACTCTGCTCCCAATATCAAACATTATTATTCTTCAACTTACCTTCTTCCATTCCCTATCACTTGACTTTTTTTTTTTTTTTTAATCAAATCTTGGAGGATTTTTGAAAGTATTTTGTTTGGATCAGAGCAGGTGTTCTGCATTCTTTCTCAAGGTGTTGTACAATTTACTCTTAGCCTAGTCATTCTCTATTCTGAAAACAGTGGGTCTCAATTCTGACTACACGTGAGAATCATCTGGAAAACTTGAAAAAAGAAAGCATGCTTTGGGCATAGTCAATACCAAATATTCAATACTAAATCTCTAAGTACAAGACCTTGACATTATATTCTATAAATTCCCTGGATGACATTTTATATTCATCTCTGTCAAGAACAGTGTACTAAGAGTTTACATGTTTACATCAGAGGAAAACAACTAGAACAGAGATATTTCACATTCAAAGGTGAAACTTCAGACTTTTAAACAGAGGTTCATGTGGCAAGCTAAACAGGTTATAAGCTAGGGACTCAGTGCCTGGATTCTAACTCCTGATTCACTCTGTGATTTTACAAACCATATTTCGTCTCCTTACAGATCCCCACCCCAAGAACAATTTTAGTATAAAGTTTCAAAATGTAAATAATCAAAATGGTGCAGCAGGAAATCTGTTAGGAAATACATAGCATGAGAAGAAAAATATCAGGTGGTGTTAATTAAGGGCCCCAAAGCCTTGAGAAACACTGATTTGTGGACTGGAAAAATATCATCAATTATGCTAATATGAAAGAAAATTTACAGTCAATATGATTCTTGAAATGGAGCCTCTGACTCTTGTCGAAAGGATATAGCTTGTCCACAAAGACCGTGAAGGGTTCATGAGTAGGAATTTGCCTGGTGAAACTTTCTACTTTCCATTCCCTAGCCTCATATCAGTAACTTATGATGATTATCTTTGTTACATGTGGGATGGAACAACTAGGGCAAAATCTAGCCCTTTCACATCATAGCTAAAGAAATGAATATTTTAAAATTATATATTCTAAAAACAGAGACCTAGATGGGCAGATGACTTTCCAAGTCCTCATGTTGACCGGGAAAGTTAGGAAAAGATTAAACACAGATTTGTGATTGCCAGATCCATTTGGGCAGAAGACATTTCTATGTGCTCTTGTTTCTTGACTTCCTGCTTGCCCACACTTCGCAATGACTATGTCAAAACATATGCCTTCTCCCCAACTGTATAATAGCCCAACCCATACCTTGTATCTCTTGTTCATTCAGCGTCTATTTCCTTACAAATGTGGCTTGCAGATTTTCTATTGTGGCCACTCAGACCCATCTTTTTATCAGGATTCTTTAGCTTCAATAGCAATGGAAAATCTCTTTCTCTCATCCTCTCCACATCTTTCTATTTGTCTTTTTCTTCATACTGTTATTCAGCACTAAAGAGATCTAGTTTATTTCAGGTTTTTTTTTTTTTTTTTTTTTTTACACCAAACCTCATCAAAAAGTTCTAAGTCATACTTTTGTTCCTTGAGTAGCTTCTCTGGGGGTGACAATCCTCCCTAAAAGATATTTAATTAAGGATGAAACTGCATTAAATCCTTTTGTGTCTTCAGGGCTGAGCTATTACACCTATCTTGCACTCTCTTTGTATCCAGATAATTCTGATATTCAGCAGGGATTAGATCATTTACTAAAAGCATAATGCTTAGCTAACATATTAAAGTTTCAATTATGCTAGGTTGTAATTTCTTAACATTACTATCACAGGTTAACATTCTGGAAATGTTGAACAGTCTCATAGAACAACCTGAACAGGTTAGCTTAATGAATAATTGCTGTTCATGGAAATGCATTTATATCTAAAAGCAATTTTATAAACACATTTGAATTAAATTCTGTTGTTTTTAATTATACAAAAAAAAAGGTTTTTCTACACACTAATGACATCTTAAGCATCTGAAGACAGTTGAAAATATTTGGTGTATGTGTGTTGGGTGTGGGGAACAGGAATATAGGTCTTACAATTGCATTAAACTTACTCAGCAGGTGCAGAAGGTAAACTTGTTTTAGTTCTTTGAAAGAGAAAGGTGATTTATTCCCCTGGGAAGCCACACATTTTGTTAATATTCTTAAATGTACTTTGGATTTTTAGTTATACAACTACATGCATCATTTAAAATCCAAATAATGTTATTAGGCTCATACCAAAAAAAAACAGTCTTCATCCTATGGTGTCACACTAACCAGGTGTACTTCTCAGAAGCAACCATTTCCATGTTTCAAAATGGTTGCGTATATTGTGATTTGCATTAAGAAAATTCCGATTTCATTTATAGCTGGAAAATATTTAACTCTACGATTGGCCTGGTCACTCCCACCCCTATTATTTTTGACTTTCATGTACCTTCCAAACCTGACTCAATTTCATGGAATTTTTTTGGAATCTTGTAGTCATGATAGCATTATCTTATTCGTAAATGTTGTTCACTGCTGCACCAAGTAATATACTATTACAGTATTTATTTTCCTGTATATTTTGCTCTTTCTAGATTTTCTATTTGTTTTATTTTTAATCTGCTGTTCTATCTAAAGATAATCTTTTAAACCTAAACAAATCTTTCAAACACAAGTATTATTATCAGAATATTCAAATAAAAATTTAATTATGTGTACTCAAAATATTCAAATATATTAGAAATCTTCTCATATCCCTGTAAAAATACATATTTTTAGTACCTTATTGAGTATCTCCCTGGAAGAGTGATCTGTCTTTCTTCTCCAAACTAATGGACTGTTCTATAGGTCACAGGTACATAGTGTCTATTATGAGCTCTTTGTACCTCTATAGTTAGATTGTATATCTACTTCTTTGTCAATTTATTTCTTAAGTTTTTAATGGGGCTTCCTTTGTGGCTAGCACAGTAAAGAATCCACCTGCAATGAAATAGACCTGGATTTGACCCCTGGGTCGAATACCACCTATGTTCAATACCTGGGTCGAATAGGTGCTTTTTAATAGCATCTATCAATTAAAGGTGCATAGGAGGCAATATTTTTGAGACTGTTAATTTATTAAAATGTATTTGCCCCCATTACATTTATTGATAATAATTTTCTCTTAATATCCAGTATTGTTGCTCATAAGATTAATTTCATCATGATAATTGCCCTTCATTTTTTTGTCCTTTTTTTTTTTTATCAGAAATCTTTTAGTACCTTACCCAATTGTAGTAAAATTTCACTATGATGTACCTAAATGTGAGCCTTTTATTTTTCTTCATATATTGTATTTGGACTCTCCATGAAAACATAAATATAGAGGTTCATGCCCTTTAGTTGCAGGACACATTAAATTTTTAAAGATTATCCTAGCCAGATTAATAAGAAATCTGGGGTCCCCCAGGAAGAGAAAAAAGTGTGGGGCTTTTGAGGAGTAGATAGAGGTCTGGAGTTATCAAGGAGGAGAAAAGAACAAACACTTCTTTCTTTAAGCCCAGAACTGATGATTGCACAACAAAGCAACTCATCTTGTTCAAGGAAATGCTTTCCCTTAAACTCTGAACCAATGATTATATAACAGCAATGTATCCTACTTGAGGACATGTTTCTCCTTCTTGAGAACCTTCTAACTAATCCTGTCATCTTAAAATCTATATTATGGGAGTGTGTTTGGTAAGATCTTTCTATTGTTAGTTCTAATCCTATTATTTAAAAATATATATTGGAACCATGGTGCTGAAGAAAACTCTTGAGAGTCACTTGGACAGCAAAGAGATCAAATCAGTCAATCCTAAAAGAATCAATCCTGAATATCCATTGGAAGAACTGATGCTGAAGCTGAAGCTCCAATACTTTGGGCACCTGATGCAAAGAGCCAACCCATTGGGAAAGATCCTGATGCTGGGAAAGATTGAGGGGAGGAGGAGAAGGGAGCAACAGAGGATTAGATGGTTGGATGGCATCATCAACTCAATGGACATGAGTTTGCTCAAACTCCAGGAGATATTGGAGGACAGAGAAGTCAGACGTCCTGCAGCCCATGGGGTCACAAATAGTCAAACACGACTGAGCGACTGAACAACAGCAAGGAGGTACTGACAGCACAAGAACTCTTCCTTTCACCCTTTATATCTCATCATTCCTCCCATATAAATAACTGCTATATATAGCCCCTAGCTGTGTGCTACTCATTGTCTACCACTGTATTTTTCTCATCAGATCACTGATTTCTCATTTGGTTTCAAAGCACAGTGATAAATATTGTGGGGCAATCTGTTCAAAAAACTAATCATGGTATGTGAAGTTTCTGGACCCAGTTTGAAACACTTGTTTAAAGGATAAGTTAAGAATCTTTAGAGAAGATACTGAAATGATTGTATGCTGCAGAAAGAGCTAAGAATCATATGATATAAACAATTAGGAACAGATTATACACACTATTTGGAAACTTTTTTCACTGATATTATTATTCAGAGAAATGTTCATGTTACTAACCTGTCTATCTCATTATATACGAGCATAATGTTGACAAACATCTCACAGTTGGAACTGTTTGCATTTTGTCTGTGTATGTGCTGTGTTAGTTCATGTATATGCATGTGTGATTCCTTTACTATGCTCTTTCATCAGATTCTATCATGGTTTGTAATTATATTAAAAAAATAAAAAATATATATATTGGGTGGGTCTGGCAAGACCGTTACAACATTGAGACATTCTTTAGATTTATTGCTAATAACCAATTGAAAAGTATATAGCTGCCTTGCTAAGACTATCAAGGGGGGCACTCTCCATTCCCCATCTGATGTCTATGTCAGAAGCTTTCTTCATTCCTTTTCATTCTTTAATAAAACTCTGCTACACAAAAGTTCTTGAGTGATCAAGCCTTGTCCCTGGTCTCAAAGCTAAATCTTCTTCAGAGATCACAAATCTGACACCGTTCACTGTAAGCTATCATTATCCACCATCTATTTTCTCTAATGCCTGTTAGTTGAATGTTTGATCTCTTAAATATTTTCTTAATTTCCATATATTTTATTTCCTATTTTTCTTTGATTTTATCAATTAAGTTCTACTTTATGGGAAACTGAGGGCTTCCCTCATAGCTCAGTTGGTAAATAATCCACCTGCAATGCAAGAGACCCGGGTTCAATTCCTGGGTCAGGAAGATCCACTGGAGAAGGGATAGGCACCCACTCCAGTATTCTGGCCTGGAGAATTCCATGGACTAAATTCATGTGATTGCAAAGAGTACATCATGACTGAATGACTTTCACCTTCACCTTTATGGGAAACTATAAAGTAACCTTGACTATACCTTCTAATAGTTTTTATTTTTTCTTTCTCCAATAAGAGCATTCTTATTTTATGAATGTTACATATGCTCATTTGTCTGAGCAATAATTTATTTTAATAAGTACAATTAATTAAATATCACCATATAATACATGCTTTGATAAGCACCCTTCTTTTTTGTTTTGCTGAAAGTTTTACTCTGGTTTTAGGTTTGAAGTGTTCATTAACAAAAGAAACCACTTGCTACATACAAACGACAATGTCAATATTTAGTAGAAGATTATTTAACTTAATTTCAATATTCAGTAATTTAAAAAAATAGAAACGATAGAGAGAAGTAACAGCATGTATGTCACCAAACTGGGCCAAATGTAATATTCAGACTTGGATAGCACTGAGAAATTCCACATAATATCAATATGGAATCCCAATTAGGAAAGAGTCCAAGGTGATGTGCCCAACTCACAGTAAGACTTCATATTGCAGCTTTAGGGTCTCCAATTTATAATCGCAGGCTGCAATATGACATCCTCCTCAGTTTATGTTTAAAATCAAAAAACTCTGATTTTTCTTCAACTTTTCAATGGTTTATTTCATCTTGTGAGCCATAAGATTCCTTGGACCCTGGGGGACTAGTGAAGTCCCTGGAGCTTAAGAAATTCCAAACCCACTCCCTTTCCCATCTAAAATGCTGCTTAATGTAGTGGTAGTAAATGGTGTCCCAGCAGGCATGCATGTAGTCCAGACAGAGTCCAGGTAAGGTCAAGAGTTGGTCAGAGGTCTGTTCTCAAAACTTCTGAAGCCTGAACAAGACTGCCTCCATTCAGAAAACGAAGATCATGGCATCCGGTCCCATCACTTCATGGGAAATAGATGGGAAAACAGTGGAAACAGTGTCAGACTTTATTTTCGGGGGCTCCAAAATCACTGCAGATGGTGACCACAGCCATGAAATTAAAAGACGCTTACTTCTTGGAAGAAAAGTTATGACCAAACTAGATAGCATATTCAAAAGCAGAGATATTACTTTACTGACTAAGGTCCATCTAGTCAAGGCTATGGTTTTTCCTGTGGTCATGTATGGATGTGAGAGTTGGACTGTGAAGAAAGCTGAGCGCCAAAGAATTGATGCTTTTGAACTGTGGTATTGGAGAAGACTCTTGAGAGTCCCTTGGACTGCAAGGATATCCAACCAGTCCATTCTGAAGGAGATCAACCCTGGGATTTCTTTGGAAGGAATGATGCTAAAGCTGAAGCTCCAGTACTTTGGCCACATCATGTGAAAAGTTGATTCATTGGAAAAGACTCTGATGCTGGGAGGGATTGGGTGCAGAAGGGGACGACTGAGGATGAGATGGCCGGATGGCATCACGGACTCGATGGACATGAGTCTGAGTGAACTTCGGGAGATGGTGATGGACAGGGAGGCCTGGTGTGCTGCAATTCATGGGGTCGCAAAGAGTCGGACATGACTGAGCGACTGAACTGAACTGAACTGAAAGACACTGATGTTGGGAAAGACTGAAAGCAGGAGGAGAAGGGGATGATAGAGGATGAGATGGTTGGATGGCATCACTGATTTAATGGACATGAGTTTAGTAAACTCCAGGAGATGGTGATGGATAGGGAGGCCTGGCGTGCTATAGTCCATGGGGTTGCAAAGACTTGGACATGACTGAGAGACCGAACTCAACTGAAGTGAATAATACATCATCTTCTTTAATCATCATAATCACTTTTGATGGTTTCAGAAATATTATTACCAATTAAAAGAGGAAGATGCCAAGAGTCAAAACCTTTTCAAAAATGCCAATTAATTCTGATCATGTAGATATTGTACACTTTCTTCTAAGTAATATATTATGATTCCCCTTTATTGCTCAGAGCATTGTCAAGGTGAAGGGGCTTGTGTAACTCCATGAAGCTATGAGCCATGTGATGTATGGCTGTGCTTTCCATCATAGAGGACTTGGACGCAAATGTAGGAAGTCAAGATATTTGGTGTAACAGGCAATTTGACCTTGGAGTACAAAATGAAGCCCCTGGAGGAGGACATGGCAACCCACTCCACTGCTCTTGCCTGGAGAATCCCATGAACTGAGGAGCTTGGCAAGTTATATTTCATACTGTTGCAAAGATTCAGACAAGATTGAAGCAACTGAGCATGCACACACAAAATGAAGCAAAGAAAAGGCAAATAATTTTGTCCAGAGAACACATTGGTCATAGCAAACACCCTCTTCCAACAACAAAAGAGGCAACTCTACACATGGACATCACCAGATAGTCAATACCAAAATCAGATTCATTGTATTTTGTGCAGCCAAAGCTGGAGAAGGTTGACATAGATAGCAAAAGGCTCAGATCATGAGCTCTTTATTGTAAAATCCAGGCTTAAATTGAAGAAAGTACAGAATAGTACTAAGCCATTCAAGTATAATTGAAATCAAAACCCTTATGATTATGCAATGGAAGTGATGAATATACTCAAGGGATTAGACTTGTATTGAGAATTTCTTAAGAACTATGAACAGAGGTTCACAACATTTTACAGGTGGCAGGGATAAAAACCATCTCAAAGAAAAAGAAATGCAAGAAGGCAAAGTGGTTGTCTGAGGAGGTTTTACAACTTTCTGAGAAATTAAGCAAAGAGAAAGTCCAGGGAGAAAGGAAAAAAATATACCCAACTGAGAGCAGAGTTTTGAATAGCAAGGAGATATAGGAAAACATACTTAAATGAACAATGCAAGGAAACGGAGGAAACCAATAGAATGCAAAAGACTAAAGTTCTCTTTAAGAGACCCGGAGATACCAAGGGAACATTTCATGCAAGGATGAGCACAATAAAAGACAGAAATAGTAAGGACCTGAGAGAAACAGAGAGATTAAGAAGAGGTGGCAAGACTATACAGAAATATCCAAATAGAGGTCTTATGACCATGGTCTTATAACCATGATTTTGTAGTCACTCACCTGGAGCCAGACATCCTGGAGACTGAATTCAAGTGGTGATGGGATTCTAGCTGAGCTAGTTAAAAATCCTAAAAGATAATGCTGTTAAAATGCTTCACTTAATATGTCAACAAATTTGGAGAACTGGGCAGTGGTCACAGGACTGGAAAAGAACAGCTTTCGTTTCAACCCCAAGGAAAGGAAATGCCAAAGAATACAAATTACCATAAAATTGCATTCATTTCACATGCCAGCAAGGTAATGCTCAAAATCCTTCAAAGCTTCAGCAGTACATGAACCAAGAAATTCCAGATGTATAAGCTGGGTTTAGTAAAGGCAGAGGAACCAAAAATCAAATTGTCAACATTTGTTGTCTCATAGAGAAAGCAAGTGATTTCCAGAAAAACTTCTACTTCTGTTTCATTGACTATGTTAAAGCCTTTGAGTGTGTGTATCACAGCAAACTGGAAAACACTTAAAGAGTTGGGAACACCAGACTAGCTTACCTATCTCCCAAGAAGCCTGCATGCAGGTTAAGAAACAACAGGTAGAACAATGGACTGGTTCATAATTGGGAAAGGAGTACATCAAAGCTGTATATTGTCACTCTGCTTATTTAGCTTCTATGTTGAGTACATCATGTGAAATGCCAGGCTGGATTAATCACAAATTGGAATCAAGATTGCCAAGAGAAATATCAACAATCTCAGATATGCAGATGGTAACCACTCTAAAGGCATAAAGTGAAGAGGAATTAAAAAGCTTCTTGATGAGGGTGAAAGAGGAGAGTGAAAATGTTTGCTTAAAAATCAACATTCATAAATCTTAGATCATGGCATCCAATCCCATCACTTAATGGCAAATAAAAGAAGAAAAAGTGGAAACAGTAACATATTTTCTTTTCTTGGTCTCCAAGAATGGGACTGCTGCTGCTGCTGCTGCTAAGTCACTTCATTCGTGTCTGACTCTGTGCGACCCCATAGATGGCAGTCCACCAGGCTCCCCCGTCCCTGGGATTCTCCAGGCAAGAACACTGGAGTGGGTTGCCATTTCCTTCTCTAATGCATGAAAGTGAAGAGTGAAAGTGAAGTCGCTCAGTCGTGTCCGACTTGCAGAATGGGACTCCAGTCATGCAAATACAAGACATTTGCTTCATGTCAGTGTAAGTATTATGCTGCTTCTAAATGGTATAATGCATGTTGACAGCTTTATTTTAAAAATCAATCCAAATCAGAGTTTTAAGCTCTGGAATAAATTTTCTTTTGAATATTATAATATTCACATGTCCAGATATCCTTACATATTAAAAAATTCACCTGTTACATGAAGCACATTAAGCTTCTAAACATTTGACTATTTCCTCCAATTTAAATTATTTCCCATACCTCTATACATCTATAAAACTTCATTTGGTGTTCTTTAAAAATATCTTTCACATTTTCTTTGAATTTTTTATTAATCTATTCCATCTTACTATATTCAAATCTCCTTGTTTAAAAGGAATATCTTGTATCCTTCCCAGTAACTAGAACCAGAGATCAGCTATGGTGACTATTTGAGAAATATTTGTTGAAGTAAATGAAGAAAATTAACATTAAATTTATGTAACACAGTTATATGGAATTATATGCTACAAGTTATTTTATCAAATTCAGAACTTATTTTATGAGTACTGTGATCTACTAGTGGTGTACCCAGGTATGAGCTTTCGATACTTCATTAGAGAAATATTAGACCTGCTCTCTTCTGTTTATTTTCTTGACCTCCAAAATCGCTGCAGATGGTGACTGCAATCATGAAATTAAAAGAAACTTACTCCTTGGAAGAAAAGCTATGACAAACCTAGACAGCATATTTAAAAGCAGAGACAACTGAAACTTTGTGGACAAAGATCTGTACAGCCAAAGCTATGGTTTCTCCACTAGTCATGTATGGATGTGAGAGTTGAACCATAAAGAAGGCTGAGCACTGAACAAATGGTGCTTTTGAACTGTGGTTGGAGAAGACTCTTGAGAATCCCTTTGACAGCAAGGAGATCAAACCAGTCAACCCTAAAGGAAATCAACACTGAATATTCACTGGAAGGACTGATATTGAAGCTGAAGCTCCAATACTTTGGCCACTTAATGAGAAGAGCTGACTCATTGGAAAAGACTCTAATGCTAGACCTCAACGCTAGGAAAGATTGAGGACAGGAGGAAAAGGGGGCGCCAGAGGATGTGATGATTAGATGGCATTATCAACTGAATGGACAAGAGTTTGAGCAAACTCTGGGAGATGGTGAATGACAGGGCAGTCGGGCATGCTGTGGTCCACGGGGTTGCAAAGAGTTGGACACGACTGAATGCCTGAACCACCCACTTGCTCTCTTCCGGTGGAGTAGTGTTTATCCCACTGTCTTTCTAAGTCAACTGTGAAAGAATAATAATAATAATAATAATAATAGTGCTACAAAAGCATGAATAAGATGCTGCTGCTTAAAACTCAAGTGAAAAATATAAAATGTTTTTGTTTTTCAAAGTATTTGCCTGATTTCTTTCATTGCAATTTATTTTAAAATATAGGGGCTGGATGTGTTGCAGCCTGGTGGAGCAGAGACCAGAACCTGGCCCATGACTCGATGGTGAGGCAAACTGAGCCCTCATGACTGTCCTAGTAAGCATGCAAAACAGACATTCTTGGGGTGGGTCGTGCTCTCTACTCCGCTCACTGCCTACCTCTGCCTCTATCCCCATGGAAACAAAACAAGATGTTCCTGATCAACAGCAGAGCTTTAACTTTACTCCCTCTTTATGGTGTGCTATTCAGACTCCCCAGTATAGCTATTCCCTAATGATCTCATGTGACTTCTACAATAAAAGTGAGGATGAAGGGAGCCGTTTTATCTTCCTGCTATGGAGCAATTGATGCAACTGCTAAAAGAGGTGGTTAAATATAATCTTTGGTTTCTAGGAGGGCCCCCTGATAGCCTGCTCACCAAATTACATGTCTGTATTTTCATTATGCACTCTTCCCGTTATTTCAAGTCTTTCTTACCCACTAGGCTGGAGGCGGCAGGTGGCTCCCAAGGGGACCTGAAGTCCGGAAGGATTCCCCCAAAGGGAAAACTGAAAGTGAAGACAGTGAGCAGTAAGTGAGACACCTGGATCGCCACCAGGCCCTCAAACTCTAAGGGTGGGAAGTCCCTTGTCTTACAAAGTCAGGATAACAATGGTGAATGATTTGAGTAAAGCTGAGAAACATTATCTCCAGCTTTTAAAGCACCTCCTCCGGACTGCTGGAGCACAGGTGAGAGGAGCAACTGATGCAACTGCTAAAAGAGGTGGCTAAATATAATCCTTGGTTTCCAGAAGAAGGCACTCTAGATATTGAAATCTGGGTTCGAGTGGGAGAAAATTTTAAAAAGCACACAGGAGAGGGGATCAAAATACCCGTGAGGGTATCTGAGACCTGGGGGCTAGTGTGATTGGTCCAATACCCTCTACAGAGTAAGAAACCATGTGAGAAGGCGGCGTCCTCAGAGGCAGCTCCTGCTAACCCTTCCTCCCCTTTGCCATCCAAGACTGAGGATGATTTTTTGACACTACCGCCTCCATCAGGTCTAGAAATGTCTCAGGAGGATAAGCCTCTGACTCAGCAGGCCATGACCTCTGCCTTTCATTCTGGTGCTTTGGACGTTTAGTATCTTGCTTTCCCTATTGATTATAGGCCTGACCCCAATGATTCCACCGAGGTTGTTGCAACCCATGAAACTTTTGACATCAAGGTTTCAACGTAATTAAAATCTAGCATTAGGTCGAATGGGGCTATTCCCCATATACACAAGAACTATTGGATATTTGTTTGCATGGGAAATTCTCTCCTTAGGATGTTAATATGTTAGCCAAAGCTGCTTTAAATGGTCCCCAGTGGTTTACAGTTTTTTGCCTCTTATACTGAGTTGTGCCAAGAGCAAGCCCATATTTATTTGGCCAGTGGACATAATCTTACTTTTGAAATGCTCACAAGAACAGAACAATATACCAGTCCAGTAGCCCAGTTGACTTATGAAGGTATACTAACTGGAGCATATGAACAGATTGCAAAATGGTGCCGAAGGGTGTGGCAGACTGTGTCAGACCCTGGCGAGCCTATTGGTTCATTTGTTAAAATATTACAGAGACCTGGAGAAGACCCTGAACTGAATTTGTAAACTGGCTCTCATCTGCTCTCCACCGTCAAATCAACAGTCCTACAGTGGAGGACATTTTGTTAAAACAATTAGCTTATGAAAATGCCAATGAAGATTGCAAGGCTGCTCTTAACCTTATTCGTTAAAATGGCAGCCTTTCCGATTTTGTCAAAATATTGGTACACAGGCTCACAAACAAACCATTCTAGCCCAAACAAGTTCTACTGCCTTTAAAAATAATTTTAGCTCTTCCCCTGCCAAATGCTTTCAATGTGGAAAGCCCCAACATATGGAAAAGGATTGTTGTTCTGGCCCAAAACAGGTGTTACAATTCTTCCACCTACTGGTGACAATAAAGCACCAGGACTATATCCTTGGTGCCAGAAAGGCAATCACTGGGCTAATTAAAGCAGATCTAAATTTCATAAAAACGGTTTCCCTTTACAACTAGGAAACGGCCAATGGGGCCAGCCTCAGGCCCCACAGACAATGGGGGCATACCCTGTGAGGACCTCCACTCTTCAGTGTATTTCCAGCCTCAGCTGCTACCGGAGAAAATGCTGAGTGGGACCTCCCAACCAGAGTAACTGTTCAGATTAGTGAATTGGATCCCTCCATAGTTATCCTTACTGGGATTCATGGCCCTATTCTACTGGGGGCCATAGGATTCATTTTGGGCAGAAGTGGCCTTACCCTTAAGGGCCTCCAAATTCTTCTTGGCCTTATTGATCCAGACTATTCAGGAGAAATTAAAATAATGGCTCTCTCTCATTCACTCCATGTCATTCCTCAAGGTCAGCAAATTGTTCAGCTCCTTCTCTTGCCTTACCATACCCCTAACAATTTTAATCCTGTCACCAGAGGAGAACAACAATGTGGAAGCACAGGTGATCAAGTAGTGTGCTTTAATCAACAAATACTCTCAGATCGGCCCACTTGTAAGGTGAAAATTCTAGGAAAATCCTTCTCTGGTCTCTAAGATACTGGGGCTGACATTTCCATCATTGCTTCTCATCAATGGCCAGAGGATTGGCCCTTGACTGAACCCCAGAGGAAAATATCAGGCTCGCAAGAACCCCAACAACTTGCTCAAAGTGCAACAGTTCTTCCTTGCCTAGGACCTGATAGACAACTTGCTTATTTCCAGCCTTTTGTTGCAGACATTCCCTGTAATTTATAAGATCTTCTTGCCCAATGTCACCTAGTTCTCTCCAATGAGGGAAAGGCAAATCATATGATGGCAAGAATGGAGTACCAACCAGGAAAAGGCTAGGAAATAATTTACAGGGGGATCCTTCTCCTTTACCTATTCATTCCAAATTGGACAAAAAGGGGCTAGGATATAAAAGTTTTAATGGGGCCATTGAAATTTCTCCACCATCACATGCCACACCTCTAACGTGGCTTACATCTAAACCTGTTTGGGTGGATCAACGGCCTCTAACAAAGGAGAAACTTATGCATTTACAAGCCTTAGTAGAAGAACAATTTCAAGCAGAACATATAGAGGAGTATACTAGCCCTTGGGATACTCCAGTTTTTACAATTCCTAAAAAGTCTGGCAAATGGAGGCTGCTTCTTGATCTCTGAGCTATTAATAGAGTTATGCACCCCATGGGGGGCTTGCAGCCTGGACTCCCATCCCCTTCAGCCATACCTCAAGACTGGCCAATTGTAGTTCTGAATTTTAAAGATTGTTTTTAATACAATCCCCTTAGCCCCCCAAGACAAAGAAAACTTTGCATTTTCAGTGCCCAGTATTAACCAACAAGCTCCCATGAAACGGTACCAATGGAAAATGTTGCCTCAGGGGATGATGAATAGTCCTATGCTATGCCAACAATACATGGCTAGTGCTCTGAGGGTAGCTTGATCCCTCTATCCTCAAGTCTATGTCATTCACTATATGGATGACATACTCTTAGCTGCCCCAGAAGAGTCTCTCCTAAATCCACTTTTTCACCAAGTTCAACATGATCTTATTGGGACAACATGTAGCGCCTCCTTAGGTTATTGGGTTTCAGAACACACCATTATACCCCAAAAGGTATCCATTTGATATGAGAATCTCAAACCATTAAATGATTTTCAGAAGTTTTTAGGAGATATTAATTGGTTGCCCCCTGCTCTGGGCATTCCTACTAGTTCACATAAACACCTCTTTGAGACTCGTAAAGGGGGATCAGCCCTTTCCTCCCCTTGGACTTTGACTCCGTAAGTTAAAAAGGAACTTGATATGGTAAATATTGCCATTCAAAATGCTCAGCTTAATCGTATTCATTATGATTATCCTATTCTCTTCATTGTCGTAGCTTCTCCAGAAGGCTTTGCTGCTGCTGCTGCTGCTAAGTTGCTTCAGTCATGTCCGACTCTGTGAGACCCCAGAGACGGCAGCCCACTAGGCTCCTCTGTCCCTGGGATTCTCCAGGCAAGAACACTGGAGTGGGTTGCCATTTCCTTCTCCAATGCATGAAAATGAAAAGTGAAAGTGAAGTCGCTCAGTCATGCCTGACTCCTAGCGACCCCATGGACTGGAGTCCACCAGGCTCCTCCATCCATAGGACCCTCCAGGCAAGAGTACTGGAGTGAGGTGCCATTGCCTTCTCCGCCAGAAGGCCCTACAGGAGTTTAATTTCAGGAACAGCCTACATTTGGCATCATAGAATGGTTGTTCCTGCATTCTCAAGAGGGCAAAACCCTGATGACATATGTTACCCTTATGTCTAATTCAATTATGTGGGGAAGAAAACATACTCACCAGTTGACTGGCTTTGATCCTCAAACTGTTCATGTTTCATTTAACAAAACTCAACAATAGCAACTTTGGCAAACTTGCTTATTATGGCAGGTTGCCCTTGCTGATTTTGTGAGCATTTTAGACAATCACCCTCCTGCACATAAATTGTTACGATTTATTTCCCTAACTCCCTTTGTGTAGTCCAAAGTCATCAAGGCCACACCTATCCAAGTTGCTCCTACTTATTTTACAGATGGCTCTATCAATGGCAAAGCAGGCACTGCCAGGCATGAGGGATGAGAAACTCTAGTTATGCCCCGTGCTTTGGCTCAGCAGGTGGAACAGGGAGCAGTAATTACAGTACTTGCTTCTAAAGATAAGACCCCTATTAATATTGTTAGTGACTCTGCCTATATTTTTGGAATGACTAAGTCTATTGAAACTGCAAAAATTAAACATGTTAATTCTGAGAAATTATTCCTCCCATTTCTCCAACTTCAAAAAAGTCATTTGTTCCTGTTCCTTTCCTTTCTTTATTACACATATTTGAGCTCACTCCCCCTCCTGGGGCCTCTCACCCTTGGCAGTTCTCAGGCTGATCTTTTAATGATGCTCATTTTTAAACAAGCTTACTAGTCTCATCAACTTCTTCATCAATCTGCCTGCTTCCTTACACATCATTTCAACATTACTAAATCCCAAACAACAAAACTTAGCCAAGCCTGTCCTTGCTATCAAGTCAGTGCTTATCAACCTCCATCACCTGAAGTTAACCCTCAAGGGATTACTCCAAATGAAATTTGGCAGATGGATGTAACCCATTTCCCTGAGCTTGGACGCCTTAACTACCTCCCTGTTTCTTTCAATACTTATTCTCACATGCTTTGGGCTTCTACATATCCCAGTGAAACCACCATTCATGCCCAATGCCATTTATTAGCTGCTTTTGCTCATATGGGCAGTCCAAAGAAACTTAAAACTGACAATGGGCCCGCTTACACCAGTAAAGCCTTCTGCTTTCTCTGGTCCTTTGGCCACTCCACAGGCATCTCATATAACCCAAATGGCCAAGCTATTGTTGAATGAGCACATTATGCTCTTAAAATTCGGCTTTTAAAACAAAATGGGTGGGGGGGTGGAGCAGTCCTAAGATGGCAGAGGAATAGGACAGAGAGACCAATTTCTCCCTCAAAAATTCATCAAAAGAACATTTCAATGCTGAGTAAATTCCACAAAACAACTTCTGAATGCTGGCAGAGGACATCAGGCACCCAGCAAAGCAGACCATTGGCTTCAAAAACAGGTAGGAAAAAATATAATAAGATGAAAAAAGAGACAAAGGAGGTAGGGAGGGAGCTCCGTTCCAGGAAGGGAATCCCATCCCGGGAAGAGACTCTTAAAAAGAGAGGTTTCCAAACACCAGGAAACATTCTCACAGCCGAGTCTGTGGTGAGCTTTGGAAGCACAGAGGGTGACATAACAGGAAGGAAAAATAAATAATTAATTAAACCAACAGATTACAAGCCCAACAGTAACTCCCCCAGCGGAAAAGCAGTGCAGGCACCTGCATCCACCACTAGCAAGTGGGGGCTGGGCAGGGAGGAAAGGGAGGCGCAGCCGGCAGTGCTTTTTAAGAATCGGGCAGCGGGAGGCGCGGGCTGCAGTGTTTTTCTTGAGAATCGGGCTGGAACACCCTGCGCGTGGACAGTGCAAACTAACTTGGGCTAGCAAACCAGACTGTGGGATACCTACCACGTGAAATGCTGGAACATAAGACACCGCTAAGACCGCTCACAGGACAAAGGACGGATCAGAAATAGCCGGCTACAGATCATCCCTCTCCAGTGACAGGCAGCCAGAGCCTTAACGGCTGGAAGGGGGCAATCGCAGCCCAAGAGAGACATTACCTACCAAAATGCAAGCAGGTTTCTTTGTTAACTAAGACTTCTGGGGTTCTGGACAGTCATCATCCACCTGAAAAGGAACACCAGCAGTACACCCAGAAAACTGAGCAGCAGGGAAAGGCCATAGTCGCAGCGATTGTGCTCGCCAAACTCCTGAGCCACTCGGGAAGGGCACAAAATGCAGACCCAACCAAATCTGCACTGAGCCTGAGCGGCTTAAACCGGAGAGGTGCATGAAGCCTAGGGCCGGCCTCAGACGGTTCCCCAGCGGAGCTACATAGAGCCTGAGCGGTGTGCGCCGCGAGCAGGGGCAAACCCAGATTGGATGAGACACTGCAAGCACATGCCAGTAATATTTGTTTGCAGCATCCCTCCTTCCCCACAGCATGACTGAATAGTGAGCCTAGTATGTCCACCACAACCCTCCCTGTGTCAAGACGGAAATAAGACACGGAAGAGACCAGCAAACAGAGGAAGTTAAACAGAGGGAACCACCTTGGAAGTGACCCCACACAACCCACATCACCAGAGAAAGGGCCAGATATACCTTTACTACTTTTACAATCTTTTTTTTTTTTTTTTTTGAGTTGATGGGGTTGCGTGATCGTTTTTTCTTCTTTCTTTTTCTTTTTTTTTAACTTTCTTAAAATTTTAAGTACTCTATTTCTCTAATTATTATTTTTAATAATTCCTGTGGCTTTGTTTTTTGTTTTGTTTGTTTAGTTTGTTTGCTTGTTTTTTCTTTCTTTTTTCCTCTTCTTCTTCTTCTTTTCTTTAATATTGTATTTTTGAAAATCGAATCTCTACTCCAGATTTTTAATCTTTGCTTTTTGGTGTTTGTTGTCAATTTTGTGCATGTAAAAACCCAATCTTCAGTACCCAATTTTACCTGAGAGCGAGATTACTGCCTTGACCACTCTCCCCTCCTTTGGACTCTCCTTTTTCTCCACCAGGTGGACTCTGTCTCCTCCCTCCCCCTTCTCTTCTCTACCCAACCCTGTGAATCTCTGTGTGTTCCAGACGGTGGAGAACACTCAAGGAACAGGTTACTGGCCGGATCTCTCTCTCTCCCTTTCATTTATCTCTTTTATCCTCCTGGCCACCTCTGTCTACTTCCTTCCTCTCCTCTTCCCTGTATAACTCCGTGAACACCTCTGAGTGATCCAGACTACAGAGCGTACATAAGGAAGTGGTTACTGGCTAGCTTGCTATCTCCTCTTTTGATCCCACCTCATCTCATTCCAGTCACCTCTAACTACTCCCTCCCTCTTCTCTTCTCCATGTAACTCAGTGAACCTCTACGGGTGACCCTCAATGTGAAGAAACCTTTCATCTTTTACCTAGATGCTTTATCATCAGTGCTGTATAGATGGAGAAGTCCTGAGGATAGGGTAAAAATAAAACTGAAAACCAGAAACAGGAGGCTTAAGTCCAAATCCTAAGAACATCAGAGAAATCCTGAATCCAGGGAATATTAATCAATAGGAGCTCATCAAACACCTCCATACCTACACTGAAACCAAGCACCACCCAAGGGCCAACAAGTTCCAGAGCAAGACATACCATGCAAATTCTCCAGCAACACAGGAACACACCCCTGAGCTTCAATATACAGGCAGCTCAAAACTACTCCAAAACAACTGACGTCTCGCAACCCATTACTGGACAATTAATAGCACTCCAGAGAGAAGAAATCCAGCTCCACCCACCAGAACTCCAACACAAGTCTCCCTAACCAAAAAACCTTGACAAGCCACTGATACAACCCCACCCACAGTGAGGAAACTCCACAATAAAGAGAACTCCACAAATTCCCAGAATATAGAAAGGCCACCCCAAATGCAGCAATATAACCAAGATGAAGAGACAGAGAAATACCCAGCAGATAAAGGAACAGGTGAAATGCCTACCAAACCAAACCAAAGAGGAGGAGATAGGGAATCTACCTGAGAAAGAATTCAGAATATTGATAGTGAAAATGATCCAAAATCTTGAAATCAAAATGGAATCACAGATAAATAGCCTGGAGATAAGGATTGAGAAGATGCAAGAAAGGTTTAACAAGGACCTAGAAGAAACAAAAAAGAGTCAATATATAATGAATAATGCAATAAATGAGATCAGAAACACTCTGAAGGCAACAAATAGTAGAATAACAGAGGCAGAAGATAGAATTAGTGAAATAGAAGATAGAATGGTAGAAATAAATGAATCAGCGAGGAAAAAAGAAAAACGAATTAAAAGAAATGAGGACAACCTCAGAGACCTCCAGGACAATATGAAACACTCCAACATTTGAATTATAGGAGTCCCAGAAGAAGAAGACAAAAAGAAAGACCATGAGAAAATTCTTGAGGAGATAATAGTTGAAAACTTCCCTAAAATGAGGAAGGAAATAATCACCCAAGTCCAAGAAACCCAGAGAGTTCCAAACAGGATAAACCCAAGGTGAAACACCCCAAGACACATATTAATCAAATTAACAAAGACCAAACACAAAGAACAAATATTAAAAGCAGCAAGGGAAAAACAACAAATAACACACAAGAGGATTCCCATAAGGATAACTGCAGATCTTTCAATAGAAACTCTTCAGGCCAGGAGGGAATGGCAAGACATACTTAAAGTGATGAAAGAAAATAACCTACAACCCAGATTACTGTACCCAGCAAGGATCTCATTCAAATATGAAGGAGAAATCAAAAGCCTTACAGACAAGCAAAAGCTGAGAGAATTCATCACCACCAAACCAGCTCTCCAACAACTGCCAAAGGATATTCTCTAGACAGGAAACACAAAAAGGGCATATAAACCCGAACTCAAAACAATAAAGTAAATGGCAATGGGATCACACTTATCAATAATTACCTTAAACGTAAATGTGTTGAATGCCCCAACCAAAAGGCAAAGACTGGCTGAATGAATACAAAAACAAGATCCCTATATATGCTGCCTACAAGAGACCCACCTCAAAACAAGGGACACATACGGACTGAAAGTGAAGGGCTGGAAAAAGATACTCCACGCAAAGAGAGACCAAAAAGAAGGCAGGAGTAGCAATACTCATCTCCGATAAAATAGACTTTAAAACAAAGGCTATGAAAAGACACGAAGAAGGCCACTACATAATGATCAAAGGATCAATCCAAGAAGAAGATATAACAATTATAAATATATATGCACCCAACATAGGAGCACCACATTATGTAAGACAAATGCTAACAAGTATGAAAGGGGAAATTAACAATAACACAGTAATAGTGGGAGACTTTAATACCCCACTCACACCTATGGACAGATCAGCTAAACAGAAAATTAACAAAGAAACACAAACTTTAAATGATACAATAGACCAATTAGACCTAATTGATATCTATAGGACATCTCACCCCAAAACAATAAATTTCATCTTTTTCTCAAGTGCTCACGGAGCCTTTTCCAGGATACATCACATCCTGGGCCATAAATCTAACCTTGATAAATTCAAAAAAATCAAAATAATTCCAAGCATCTTTTCTGACCATAATGCATTAAGATTAGATCTCAATTGCAGGAGGAAAAAATATTAAAAATCCCAACATATGGAGGCTGAACAACACACTTCTGAATAACCAACAAATCACGGAAGAAATCAAAAAAGAAATCAAATTATGCATAGAAATGAATGAAAATGAAAACATAACAACCCAAAATCTGTGGGACACTATAAAAGCAGTGCTTAGATGAAAGTTAATAGCAATACAGGCATACCTCAAGAAACAAGAAAAAAGTCAAATAAATAACCTAACTCTACACCTAAAGCAACTAGAAAAGGAAGAATTGGAGAACCCCAGAGTTAGTAGAAGGAAAGAAATCTTAAAAAATTAGGGCAGAAATAAATGCAAAAGAAACAAAAGAGACCATAGAAAAATCAACAAAGCCAAAAGCTGGTTCTTTGAAAGGATAAATAAAATTGACAAACCATTAGCTAGACTCATCAAGAAACAAAGGGAGAAGAATAAAATCAATGAAATTAGAAACGAAAATGGAGAGATCACAACAGACAACACAGAAATACAAAGGATCATAAGAGACTACTATGAGCAATTATATGCCAATAAAATGGACAACGTGGAAGAAATGGACAAATTCTTATAAAAGTACAACTTTCCAAAACTGAACCAGGAAGAAATAGAAAATCTTAACAGATCCATCACAAGCATGGAAATTAAAACTGTAATCAGAAATCTTCCAGCAAACAAAAGCCCAGGTCCAGATGGCTTCACAGCTGAATTCTACCAAAAATTTAGAGAAGAGCTAACACCTATCCTACTGAAACTCTTCCAGAAAATTGTACAGGAAAGTAAACTTCCAAACTCATTCTATGAGGCCACCATCACCCTAATACCAAAACCTGACAAAGATGCCACAAAAAAAAAAAAGAAAACTACAAGCCAATATCACTGATGAACATAGATGTGAAAATCCTCAACAAAATTCTAGCAATCAGAATCCAACAACACATTAAAAAGATCATACAACATGACCTAGTGGGCTTTATCCCAGGGATGCAAGGATTCTTCAATATCCGCAAATCAATCAATGTAATTCACCCCATTAACAAATTGAAAAATAAAAGCCATATGATTATCTCAATAGATGTAGAGAAGGCCTTTGACAAAATTCAACATCCATTTATGATAAAAACTGTTCAGAAAGCAGGAATAGAAGGAACATACCTCAACATAATAAAAGCTATATATGACAAACCCACAGCAAACATTATCCTCAATGGTTAAAAATTGAAAGCATTTCCCCTAAAGTCAGGAAAAGACAAGGGTGCCCACTTTCACCGCTACTCTTCAGCATAGTTCTGGAAGTTTTGGCCACAGCAATCAGAGCAGAAAAAGAAATAAAAGGAATCCAAATTGGAAAAGAAGAAGTAAAACTCTCACTGTTTGCAGATGACATGATCCTCTACATAGAAAATCCTAAAGACTCCACCAGAAAATTACTAGAGCTAATTAAGGAATATAGTAAAGTTGCAGGATATAAAATCAACACACAGAAATCCCTTGCATTCCTATACACAAATAATGAGAAAATAGAAAAAGAAATTAAGGAAACAATTCCATTCACCATTGCAATGAAAAGAATAAAATACTTAGGAATATATCTACCTAAAGAAACTAAAGACCTATATATAGAAAACTATAAAACACTGATGAAAGAAATCAAAGAGGACACTAATAGATGGAGAAATACACCATGCTCATGGATCGGAAGAATCAATATAGTGAAAATAAGTATACTACGCAAAGCAATTTACAAATTCAATGCAATCCCTATCAAGCTACCAGCGATATTTTTCACAGAACAAGAACAAATAATTTCAAGATTTGTATGGAAATACAAAAAACCTCAAATAGCCAAAGCAATCTTGAGAAAGAAGAATAGAACTGGAGGAATCAACCTGCCTGACTTCAGGCTCTACTACAAAGCCACAGTCATCAAGACAGTATGGCACTGGCACAAAGACAGAAATATAGATCAATGGAACAAAATAGAAAGCCCAGAGATAAATCCACACACATATGGATACCTTATCTTCGACAAAGGAGGCAAGAATATACAATGGAGTAAAGACAATCTCTTTAACAAGTGGTGCTGGGAAAACTGGTCAACCGCTTGTAAAAGAATGAAACTAGATCACTTTCTAACACCATACACAAAAATAAACTCAAAATGGATTAAAGATCTAAACGTAAGACCAGAAACTATAAAACTCCTAGAGGAGAACATAGGCAAAACACTCTCCAACATAAATCACAGCAGGATCCTGTATGATCCACCTCCCTGAATTCTGGAAATAAAAGCAAAAATAAACAAATGGGATCTAATTAAAATTAAAAGCTTCTGCACAACAAAGGAAACTATAAGCAAGGTGAAAAGACATCTTTCTGAATGGGAGAAAACAATAGCAAATGAAGAAACTGACAAACAACTAATCTCAAAAATATACAAGCAACTTATGCAACTCAATTCCAGAAAATAAACGACCCAATCAAAAAATGGGCCAAAGAACTAAATAGGCATTTCTCCAAAGAAGACATACAGGTGGCTGACAAACACATGAAAAGATGCTCAGCATCACTCATTATCAGAGAAATGCAAATCAAGACCACAATGAGGTAATATTTCACACCAGTCAGAATGGCTGCGATCCAAAAGTATACAAGCAATAAATACTGCAGTGGATGTGGAGAAAAGGGAACCCTCTTACACTGTTGGTGGGAATGCAAACTAGTACAGCCACTATGGAAAACAGTGTGGAGATTTCTTAAAAAATTGCAAATAGAGCTGCCTTATGACCCAGCAATCCCACTGCTGGTCATACACACTGAGGAAACCAGAATTGAAAGAGACACATGTTCCCCAATGTTCATTGCAGCACTGTTTATAATAGCCAGGACATGGAAACAACCTAGATGTCCATCAGCAGATGAATGGATAAGAAAACTGTGGTACATATACACAATGGAGTATTATTCAGCCATTAAAAAGAATACATTTGAATCAGTTCTAATGAGATGGATGAAACTGAAGCCGATTATACACAGTGAAGTAAGCCAGAAAGAAAAACAACAATACAGTATACTGACACATATATACAGAATTTAGAAAGATTGTAATGATGACCCTGTATGCGAGACAGCAAAAGAGACACAGATGTATAGAACAGACTTTTGGACTCTGACGGAGAGGGAGAGGGTGGGATGATTTGGGAGAATGGCATTGAAACATGTATACTATCATGTAAGAAACTAAGTGCCACTCTATGTTCAATACAGGATACAGGATGCTCGGGGCTGGTGCATGGGGATGATCCAGAGAGATGATATGGAGTGGGAGGTGGGAGGGGGATTCAGGATTGGGAGCTTGTATACACCCATGGTGGATTCATGTCAATGTATGGCAAAACCAATACAGTATTGTAAAGTAAAATAAAGTAAAAATAAAATTAAAAAATAAATAAATAAAACAAAACTGGGGAATAGCAGGAAAATCTCCACCTGCACATCTGCATTTAGCTCTCCTAATCTTAAATTTTTTTCACAACAAATGACCAAAAATCAACCCCATGTGAGAAACACTATTCACATATTCCCTTAGTGTAATGCATACAGGTCTGGTAGAAGGCGCCAGAAGGTGGTCCTTGGGAAGGACCAACACCCTACTAACATGGGGAGGAGGATATGGTTGTGTCTCAACAAGTCAAGGCCCTCAGTGGATACCAAGCAGGTGCATCAAGCCATACCAAGAACCCTCCATTTGTGCCACAGGAGATGTGGATCCCAGAGTGAGTGTGGTGATGGTGACATAGAAAGTCCAGAGGTTACACCAGGTGGACCCCACCAGAGCAAGATCCAGGACCACATACTCTTAAGACACATCCTGTGACTTGGAGACAACTGAAGAGCCTCAGTTAGAAGAGCAAACAAATACCCCTGCACAAAACAACTAAAACACCCCAATCATCATGCTGCTGGCTATGGTGGCATTGGTCTCATGTGTGGTAACTGGGGCAGATGCTGATTTGTATTGGGCTTATATTCCAAAATTTCCATTTAATTCAGTTCAGTCACTCAGTCATGTCTGACTCTTGTGACCCCGTGGACTGCAGCACACCAGTCCTCCCTGTCCATCACCAACTCCCAGAGCTTACTCAAACTAATGTCCATCGAGTTGGTGATGCCATCCAACCATCTCATCCTCTGTCATCCCCTTCTCCTCCCACTTTCAATCTTTCCCAGCATCAGGGTCTTTTCTAGTGAGTCAGTTCTTCACATCAGGTGGCCAAAGTATTGGAATTTCATCTTCAGCATCAGTCCTTCCAATGAACATTCAGGACTGATTTCTTTTAGGGATGGATTAGTTGAATCTCCTTGCAGTGCAAGGGACTCTCAAGAGTCTTCTCCAGCACAACAGTTCAAAAGCATCAATTCTTAAGCCCTCAGCTTTCTTTATAGTCCAACTCTCATACCCTTACATGACTACTGGAAAAACCATAGCTTTGACTAGACAGACATTTGTTGTTAGAGTATTATCTTTCCTTTTTAATATGCTATCTAGGTTTATCATAGCTTTCCTTACAAGAAACAAGTGTCTTTTAATTTCATGACTGCAGTCACCATCTGCAGTGATTTTGGAGCCCCCCAAAATAAAATCTGCTACTGTTTCCATTGTTCTCCCATCTATTTGCTATGAAGTGATTGGACTGGATGCCATGATCTTAGTTTTCTAAATTTCGAGTTTTAAGCCAACTTTTCCACTCTCTTCTTGCACTTTCATCAAGAGGCTATTTATTTCTTCCTTACTTTCTGCCATAGGGTGGTGTCATCAGCATATCTGAGGTTATTGATATTTCTCCTGGCAATCTTGATTTCAGCTTGTGCTTCATCCAGCCTGGCATTTCACATGATGTACTCAGCATATAAGTTAAATAAACAGGGTGACAATATGCAGTCTTGACACACTCCTTTCCCAACTTGGAATCAGTCTGTTGTTCCATGTCCAGTTCTAACTGTTGCTTCCTGACCTGCATACAGATTTCTCAAGAGGCAGGTCAGGTGGTCTGGTATTCCCATCTCTTGAAGAATTTTCCAAAGTTTGTTGTGATCCACATAGACAGATTTTAAGGACTTCCCTGTAGCTCAAACAGTAAAGAATCTGCCTGCAATGCAGGAGACCAATGTTCGATCTCTGGGTCAGGAAAATCCTCTGGAGAAAGGAATGGTAGCCACTCCAGTATTCTTGCCTGGAGAATCCCATGGACAGAGGAGCCTGTAGGGCTACAGTCTGTGAGGTTGCAAAGAGTCAGACATAGCTAAGCAACTCACAAATACACAGCCAAAGGCTTTGGTATAATCAATAAACAGAAGTAGATGTTTCTCTGAAACTTTCTTGCTTTTTCAGTGACCCAGCAGATGTTGGCAATTTGATCTTTGGTGCCTCTGCCTTTTCTAAATCCAGCATGAACATCTGGAAGTTCATGGTTCATGCACTGTTGAAGCCTGGCTTGGAGAATTTTGAGCATTATTTTGCTAGTGTGTGAGATGAGTGCAATTGTGCAGTAGTTTAAACATTCTTTGTCATTACCTTTCTTTATTATTGAAATGAAAACTGAACTTTTCCAGTCCTGTGGCCACTGCTGAGTTTTCCGAATTTGCTGACATATTGAGTGCAGCACTCTCCATTAGCTAGACCCTTAACTTCGCATCACCGACTCAGTGGACATGGGTTTGGGTGGACTCTGGGAGTTGGTGATGGATAGGGGCACCTGGTGTGCTGTGTTTCATGAGGTCGCAAAAAGTCAGACACGACCGAACAACTGAACTTAACTAACTTGGATTCACCCTTCCCCTTTAATTTGGACCAACAGTTCTCACTGGTTCCCTGATTCTAACAAGGCACTCCAAATTTAACACATAAAAAAACAGCTCTATATTATTATTCTAGAGTGACCATGATAGCCCTGCAGTAAAAAAAGGGTGAGATGTTACAGCCTGGCTGAGCAGAGACCAGAACCTGTCCCATGACTTGAGCACGCAGCAAATTGTGTCCTTGTTTTTGTCCTAGTAAACATGCCGAATAGACATTTTTGGGGCTGGATGTGCTCTCTGCCCTGCTTCACTGCCTACCCCTGCCTCTGTCCCCATGGAAACAAAACAAGATCTTCCTGATCAACAGCAGAACTTTAACTTTACTCCCTCTTTATGGTGTGCTAATCAGACTCCCCAGAATAGCTATTCCCTAATGATCTCATGTGACTTCTGCCAATAAAAGTGCAGGCTGACAGGAGCCATTTTATCTTCCTGCCATGGAGAGAAGGAGGGCCCTCTGACTCCCTGCTCACCAAATTATATGTTTCTTTTTTTTTCACTATGCGCTCACCCTGTTTCAGATCTTTCTTACCCACTGTGCTGGATGTGGTATGATGGGTAACCAGTAAACTGCACCAAACATTTAAGAAAAATATATAGCAATTCTTTAATATCTTCCAGAAGCTGAAGCAGAAGTAATACTTCTTCACCCATGCTTTTAGGCCAGCATTACCCTAACACTAAAATTATTCAAAGACATCGGAAAAAAAAAAAAAAAAGCACAACTATAGATCAATATTGGGGAAGGAAATGGCAACCCACTCCAGTATACCTGCCTGATGGAGCAGCCTGGTGGGCTATAGTCAAGGTGGTCAGAAAGAGTCGGACATGACTGAGTGAATCTGCACATAGATCAATATTGGCTTCCCAGGTGGTGCTAGTGGTAAAGAAGCCACCTGCCACTGCAGGAAACATAAGAGACCCAGGTTTGATCCCTGGTGTGGAAGACTCCCTGGAAGAGGACAGGCAACCCACTTCAGTATTCTTTTTTATTTTATTTCTTTTTTAGCAAGTCCAAGTAGCAATTTTATTTTAGTCTACAGCACAAATTTTTACCTACACTTTAGTGGTTTTGACAATGGTACTTTTGAGCAGACTTCAAATGAATCCACAAAAGTTAATATACTTAAAATTAAATATGCACAGTAAAACAAGAGGCATCCAGATGCTCAGAACCATGCAGAAGGGATGGTCTGGTTGGTGTTTTCACTGGGTACCTTGCCTATTTGGGGTTGCAAAGAGTCGGACACGACTGAGCAACTATCACTTTCACTTTTGCCTATCTAAGAATTCATCAGCAAAAGGCAGTTCTTCTGTTCCTCATTCCCATATAACTTACCAAAGTCAGAGTTCTAAACATATGCACACACAAAATAAGCCCTCCTTTGAAGCTACATCAGTAGAAAATTTCAATGAACTGAATTCAATATACTGTCAAACTAACAATTTCAATGATCAAATTTATCACTAGAAAATAGGCAATATCAGCACCAGTTAAATACAGGGTTATTTATTAAAGCACCAACAGGAGATTAACCAAAAAGCAACTAATATGTTAATCTTAATATAAGTCATTGAAGGAAAACCAAAAACAATACATTAAATATCACTCCACTGAGCCAGGATATAACTGATGGACAACAGACACATGAATTTGTCAAACAGTGCTTTAAATACTTTTCTATGATAAAAAGTGTATGAGGAGATGCAAAAGAAAGGTAGAAATGTGAATTTATCCATTTAGTTCCACAACTTAAAATGACTATCAAACCGATAATATAAAGCTAAGTGACAATAACTTAACTACTGGGCACCAGACAGGCATAACCACTATTCACTGTAATTCATAGCACTCTTAAGAAGTGTTCGCTGGATGCCCAAGCCAGAAATCCTGTCTTAATACAAACTGGATACTCATCCTCTGTGGGAAAAGACCCTGAATAAGACATAGCAAAGGCATAGAGAAAAAAATCAATCTTTTGAAAAAATTAGTGATATCAAAATACTTTTCTATTGCTGGGAAACCAAATTAGGTCAAATATATGGCCCAAAGCAGCATGGAATTCAGAGTCAGAGGTTGGCAGGAAAGTTTTGGAAAACTTCAAGTTTTTAAAAATTGGCAACTTCTCCATGCTTAATAAAATTATCAGAGAAGAGGTATAATGTTTGTTCATTTGTAGAATGTTGACAGATTGCTGCAAAAATTCACATGAATGAAGAACCACAGAAATGCACTTCAATGAAGCATTTTTTTTAATTAACAAAAAACTAAAATTCCTATTTAAAAAATAACCATGCATGCTTAAGGTGAAACGATAAAAAGTAGTATAAATTCTGTCAATGATTCTTTACACAGCTAGTGGGAAAGTGATATTAAATCATTTTCTCTTAAAAAGGATGTTTTGTTATTGCACTGACTTTTACAACCTGATCTAGTAATTTAGAAAAATCATGCAGTAAAATCTGTAAAATTAAAATACCAAATTCTTGTTTGTAAACTTCAGTTGGCCAAGTCTCTCCAGAGTCCTTCATGATAGTGAAATGGAATGAATAGCTAAGTTGCTACCTTATTTACTTGCTGTGAGGGGGAAAATTCCAGAACACAGCTTTCATACTTTCACAGTAATTATATTCAAAAGATATAAAGAAAGGCAGTATAGTTGTCTTCTTTCCTTCCTCTGTGCAATTTTCAGCTCTTATCCCACTGCTGAGTGCCATAATTGAAATAATACTAGTTTGGAGACAAGTTGAGGATTGGCCATAAATGTCACACAAAGTCAGAACTTCGGTAAAGATATTTCCAAATGGCATAGTAATGCACTGCGGCTGCCGTGACCATGAACAGGTGCCAGATGGCACGGGGAAATGGAATGATGCCATCACTGTTGAAGAACACAACTCCCAGGCAAAGGATTAGACCCCACAGGCAAGTTTGTGAAGTCCATTAGTGTTGTCCATTGATGTTACCACCAAGGCTGGAGAAAACCCCATCATGGGATAGATAAAGAGCTCAACCATCTTATACCTGCCAAACTGAGTGACCAATGGTTATGCATCTTGTTCTTAGTGTTTTGTACTCAAAGTTCACCAGGAAGTAATCATATCTGGGAACTGGGGAAGAATGTGAGTTTGGTTTACATCAGAAGGTTTTTCATGGTAGAGAAATACATAAATGGTTCCTCCGGCTGCCATGAGCCAGATAAACCAATGCATATGAGATGCCAGGGATCCAAGTTCATGGAGATTTACCCATGGAGTTTAAGATGCAGCAATGAAAAAATAGATGACCATTCTATCACACATGTGAAAGCAATGCTCCACTGTCCTTAAGTTTCTCTTTTTCCATTACATGATGTGAAATCTGTGGAAATGATGAAGAAGGCACAGAGGCCCATTCTGTAAATCCAAGCTGTTATCTTTTCCAGCAGTCATCAGATAGCTGGTGAAGGAGGACTGCCCACAATGGCCGGAGCAATGAAGAATGCATGTGTGTAACAGTCAGAAGCATGTTTGTAACCTGTTGGCTTGTAGTGGCCTTTGGCTGAGCCCAGTGGTTCATGAACTGCTGGAATCGATTCTGGAACCTCATTGATCCTCCTCTCCTCCTCCAGGGTGAGGAGTTCCATTTCACCAGCACCAACGGCTGGGCAGGTGGCCCTCATAAGCTGGGGTTGCTCTGTAGGCTGCTGTGTGCCTCAGGCACCACTCAACAGTGCAGAGGCAGAGTGGGCTAGGCTAGGGAATCGAGACAGGGCCAGAGCTAGACCAGGCGCCCTACTCCAGTATTCTTGCCTGGAGAATCGTATGGACAGTGGAGCCTGGTTGACTACACTCAATAGGGTCACAAAGAGTTGTACATGACTGAAGAAAAGCTATGATAAATCTAAAGAGCATAATAAAAAACAGAGACATTGCTTTGCTAACAAAGTTTTGTGTAGTCAAAGCTGTGGTTTTTCAAGTAGTCATGTATGGATGTGAGAGTTGCACTGTAAAGAAAGCTGAGCACTGAAGAACTGATGCTTTTGAACTGTGGTGTTGGAGAAGATTCTTGAGAGTCCCTTGGACTGCAAGGAGATCCAACTAGTCAATCCTAAAGGAAATCAGTCCTGAATATTCATTGGAAGGACTGATGCTGAAGCTGAATCTCCAATATTTTGGCCACTTGGTGGGAATAACCAGCTCACTGGAAAAGACCCTGATGTTGGGAAAGGTTGAAAGAAAGAGGAGTAGGAGATGACAGATGATGAGATGGTTGGATGGCATTGATGGACATGAGTTTGAGCAAGCTTTGGTGTTTGGTGATGGACATGAAAGTCTGGAGTGCTGCAGTCCATGGGGTCACAAAGAGTCAGTCATGACTCTGCAACTGAACTGAAGAAGTGACTTAGCACACACATGCATAGACCAAAATATCTCATGAACATAAATGCAAAAACTCTAAGCAACATATTAACAAGTCAAATTCAACAATGTTCCAAAAGATTATTTACCACAACAAAGTGAGATTTATTCAAGTTATGCAAGGCTGGTTCAACATGAGAAAGTCAATTAATGTAATCCATCATATCAGACTAAGGAATAAAAATCAAGTAATTACAACAGATGCAGAACAAGTAGTTTAGAAAATTCTCCACCTTTTATGACAAAGAACTTAAAGCAGATTATGAATTGAAGGGGTTTTCTCAACCTGATAAAGAATATCTACATGAAAACCCCTGGCTACCATCATACTTAATGTTGAGAATTGATAAGCTTTATTGATAAAATCTGAACAAGGCAGGACTATCCACTCTTATCACTTCATTATTATACTGTAAGTTCTAGCAATGCAATGAAACAAGAAAAGGAAATAAAAGTATACAAATTTAAGAGGAATAAATACAACTGCATTATTGAAAATACAATATGACTATTTCTTGTAAAAATCCAAAAATAATTTTTGAAAATTGAGAAATTAGTATTTATAGAAAGATTGCAGAATACAAGTTTAATATACAAAACTCAATCAGCAGCAACAAAGAAGTAGAATTAAATGTTTAAGCCATCCAAAAAGATTTCTTATAAAGTCTAATGCCAGGGCTGCAAGGGAACTGGAACACTCACGTGTCATTGTGATGTTGAAAATTTGTGCTGTCCTTTGGGAAATCAAACTCTATGAAACCACTCATGCTCTTTGATCTGGTAATCCCACCCCTGGGAACTTGTCCTAGGAAGAGAATTACAAAGAAGGAAAAAGCTATATACATTAAAACATTCAAAACACAGAAAAATTGGGAGTTCCCTAAATGACCAATAATAGGAGAATAGTCAAATAAAATATGATCTACTGATGGATGGAATTTTATGTCATCATTTAAATGAATATGAAAGACTGTAATACAAGGAGAGTATTTGCAATAATTAAAAAAAATAAAATGAAAGGCAAAATAACATTTATATTAGTATCCTAAAAACTGGGATACTTTGGTGTAAATCTAAAAATATATGTTAAGATCTATATGAGAAAATTATAAAATTGATGGAAGAACTAAAAGACCTGCATAAATAAGATGTTTTCTGTGCAAAACCTCAATTTGTCAATGAATCAGTTCTTCCCAAATTAAACTAGAGATTCAATGTGAATCAAATAAAAATTTCACTAACTGACTTTGTGTATATTGATAAATTAATTCCAGAGTGTATATGTAGAGGCAAGGACAGAATAGTTGACACAATATTGGAGGAGAGAAGCAAAGTGGAAAGACTGGCACTACAAACCTTCAAGGCTTACTATAAAGGTGTAACTAACAATCAATACAGTTTGTAGTAATCAGAACAATGTAATATTGGTGAAAGAATAAGCAAATAGACCTATGACATAGAGTAGAGAGCTCAGAAATAGATTCCCATAAGTATACTTTGAGAGATGCTCAGAGGGCCCAAACAAAACCTTGCATAGTCCAGGGCCCAGAGACCCCACAGAGACTGAGCCAGACCTGCCTTTGAGTGTTTGAGTGTCATGAAGAGGCATGTGTCAGCAGTGGCCTGGCATGGGAACAGTGGCTCTGGCTGCAGAGGACCTGGGGCACATAGTGTGTGGCATAAGCCCTCTTGAAGGAGGTTGCCATTAGCCCCACCATAGAGCTACTGAGCAGATGACCCACAAACTGCAGAACAGATATAGCAAAGAAATTTTTGCACTGTTAAGAAAGTTCTAAGACCCAAAACAGATTTACCAAACTGGAAATCTGGCAAAGGGAACACAGAATTTGACTTTGAAGGCCAGTGAGATTTGAACTTCCACAGAACTTCCACAAGACTGGGGAAACAGACTCTTGGAGGCCAAAAACAAAACCTTGTGTGCAGCAGGAAAAAGCAGCAATGTCCCCACAAGAGACTGAAGCAGATTTGCCTGTGAATGTCCAAGAGTCTCCAGCAGAGGCAAGAGTTGACAGCAGCCTGCTGCAGGGTTGGAGTACTGAATACAACAGTGCATGCATAAGCCCTTGTGAAGGAGGTCTCTTACTGTGAGTCCCCATAACATAGTTCGGCCTCAGGCCAAATAACAGGAAGAGAACACAGCACACCCATCAACAGAAAATTGGATTAAAGATTTACTGCCCATGGCCCTGCCCATAAGAATAAGACCCAGGACAAGAGTCAGTCAGTCTCTTCCATCAAGAAGCTTCCACATGCCTCTTATCCTTATCCATCATAGGGTAGATAGAAGGAATTAAAATCTCAATTCCAGAAAACTAACCAAACTGATCACATGGACCACAGCCTTGTCTAACTCAGTGAAACTATGAGCCATGCCTTATAGGGTCACCCAAGAAGGATGGGACATGGTAGAGTTCCGACAAAACATGGTCCACTGGAGGAGGGAATGGCAAACCACTTCAGTATTCTTTTCTTGAGAACCCCATGAACAGTATGAAAAGGCAAAAAGATATGACATTGAAAGATGAAATCCTCCAAGTTGGAAGGTGACCAATAAGCTACTGGAGAAGAGTGGAAAAATAACTCCAGAAACAATGAAAAGATGAAGGCAAAATGAAAACAACACCTAAATATGGATGTGAATGGTGATGAGAGTAAAAGCTGATGCTGTAAATAACAACATTGTATACTCCAACCTGGAATGTTAGGTCCATGAATCAAGGTAAATTGGAAGTGGTCAAACAGGAGATGGTAAGAGTGAACATTGGCCTTTTAGGAGTCAGTGAAGTAAAGTGAACCAGAATGGGTAAATTTAATTCAGATGACCACTATATCTGCTACTGTGGGCAAGAATCACATAGAAGAAATGGAGTAGCCCTCATAGTCAGCAAAAGAGTCCAAAATACAGTACTTGAGTGCAATCTCAAAAATGACAGAATGATCTCTGTTCGTTTCCAAGGAAAACCATTTAATATCACAGTAATCCAAGTCTATGCCTTAACCACTAATGTCAAAGAAGCTGAAGATGAATGGTTCTATGATGACCTAGAAGATCTTCTAGAACTAACATCCAAAAAAGATGTCCTTTTCCTCATAGGGGACTGGAATGCAAAAGTAGGAAGTCAAGAGTTAACCAGAATAACAGGAAAGTTTGGCCTCAGAGTACAAAATGAAGCAGGACAAAAGCTATCAGAGTTTTCCCAACAGAACATATTTGTCATAGCAAACACCTTTTCCCAATAATACAAGTGTTGACTGTACACAAGGACATCACAAAATGATCAATACTGAAATCAGATTGATCATATTTTTTGCAGCCAAAGATTGACAAGCTCTACACAGTCAGCAAAAACAAGACAGGAGCTGACTGTCAGTCAGATCCTGAACTCCGTATTCAAAAATTCAGACTTAATTGAAGAAAGTAGGGAAAACCACTAGACCACTCAGGTATGGCCTAAATCAAATCCTTTATGATTGTACAGTAGAAGTGACAAATAGACTCAAGGGATTATCTCTGATAGACAGAGTCCCTGAAGAACTTTGAACGCAGATTTTTGATGTTGTACAGGAGGCAGTGATCAAGACCATTTCCAAGAAAAAGAAATGGAAAAATGAAAAATGGTTGTCTGAGGAGGCCTTACAAACAGCTGAGAAAAGAAGAAAAGCTAGAGGCAAAGGAGAAAAGAAAAGATACACCCACTAGGGTTCAGAGTTCCCAAGTATAGCCAGGAGAGATAAGAAAGCCTTCCTCAGTGATCAATGCAATGAAATAAAGGAAAACAATAGAATGGGATAAACTAAAAATCTCTTCAAGAAAATTAGAGATTAACAAGGGAACATTTCATGCAATGATGGGCACAATGAAGGACATAAATTGTATGTACCTAACACAAGCAGAAGATATTAAGAAGAGGTGGCAAGATGACACAGAAGAACTTTGCAAAAAATATCTTCCTAATCCAGATAAGTGATCACTTACCTAGAGCCAGACATTCTGGAATGCAAAATCCAGTGGGCCTTAGGAAACATCACTACAAACAAAGCTCATGGAGGTGATGGAATTCTAGTTGAGCTATTTCAAAACCTAAAAGATGATGCTGTGAAAGTGTTGCACTCAATATGTCAGCAAATTTGGGAAACTCAGCAGTGGCCACAGGACTGGAAAAGGTCAGTTTTCATTCCAATCCCAAAGAAAGGCAATGGCAAAGAATTTTCAAACTATCACACAGTTGCACTGATCTCACTAACTAGCAAAGTAATGCTCAAAATTCTCCAAGTTAGGCCTCAACAGTACGGGAATTGAGAACTTCCAGATGTTTAAGATGGATTTAGAAAAGGCAGGTGAACCAGAGATCAAATTGCCAACATCCTTTGGATCATAGA
>NW_024070192.1:58687395-58707697 GCF_014754425.2 Oryx dammah | reverse complement strand
GGCAGGTGAACCAGAGATCAAATTGCCAACATCCTTTGGATCATAGAAAAAGCAAGCGAATTCAAGAAAAAAAAAAAAAATCTACTTCTGCTTTACTGACTATGCTAAAGCATTTGACTGTGTGGATCACAACTTACTGTGGAAAATTATTCAAGAAATGGGAATACCAGACCACCCTACCTGCCTCCTAAGAAATCTGTATTCAGGTCCAGAAGCCACAGTTAGAATCGGACATGGATCAACAGACTTGTTCCAAATTGCGAAGGGACTATGTCAAGGCTGTATATTGTCATCCTGCTTATTTAAATTCTGTGTAGAATAAGTACATCACGTGAAATTCTGGGCTGAATGAAGCACAAACTGGAATCAGAAATATCAATAATTTCAGATATGCAGATGACACCACCATCATGGCAGAAAATGAAGAGGAACTAAGGAGCCTCTTGATAAAAGTGAAAAAAGAGAGTGAAAAAGCTGGCTTAAATTCAACATTAAAAAAACTAAGATTGTGGCATCAGTCCCATTTCTACATGCAAACAGATGGTGGAACAATGGAAACAGTGACAGACTTCATTTTCTTGGGCTCGAAAATCACTTCAGGTTGTGACTGCTGCCATAAAATTAAAAGACACTTGCTCCTTGGAAGAAAAGCTATGACCAACCTAGACAGCATGTTAAAAAGTGGACACATTTCTTTACCAAGAAACTTCCATACAGACAAGGATATCTTTTTTTTTTTTTTTTTTTTTTTTACATTTCTCATGTATGAATGTGAGACCATAAAGAAAGGAAGTTGAGCACTTTAGAGTTGATGTTTTTGAACTATGGTGTTGGAGAGGATTCTTAAGAGTCCTTTGGACTGCAAGGAGATCAAGCCAGTCAATTCTAAAGGAAATTGGTCTTGAATATTCACTGGAAGGACTGAGGCTGAAGCTGAAGCTCCAATACTTTGGCCACCTGAGGAGAACTGACTCATTGGAAAAGACCCTGATGTTGGGAAAAATTGAAGGCAGGAAGATGTGTATGACAGAGGATGAGATGGTTGGATGGCATCACTGACTCGATGGATGTAAGTTTGAGCAAGCTCCAGATGTTGGTGATGCATAGGGAAGCCTGGCATGCTGCATTCTATGGGGTTCCAAAGAGTTTCACATAACCGAGTAACTGAATTGAACTAAATTGAAATGTACTCACTTCATCTTTGACAATGGAGCAAAGTTAGTCTTTTCAATAAATGATGCTGGCTGAAGTAACTAGATATCTCTATACAAATAAATAAAGGAAAATGATACATATTCATTATACTCTTAACCAAAAATTACTCAAATTAGATCATGAACATAATATAAAATACAAGTATAAAAATCCTAGTAGATAACACCAGAGTAAATTCCTATGACCTTTCCTATGGTTGTGACTGTTCAGATGCAATACCAAAGCACAGTCCATGAAAGAAATAACTGATAAGCATACTTTATTAAAACTGAAAACTTTTATTCTGCAGAAAATATTATGAAGAGAATAAGATAAGCCACAGGGTGGGAGAAAAAAATTGCAAAAGATATATCAGATGAAGACTGTTACTGGATACAAAGTAGACAAACATTCAACAATAAGGAAACAGATAAGCTGATTTAAAGATGTACAAAACATCTGAGTAGATATATCATCAAAGAAGATAGGCAAATGGTAAATAAGCATATGAAAATACGTTATTTATCATTTCATTATGGAAAAGCAAAATAAAACAATATTGAGTATCACACACCTATTAGAATGGCCAAAATCCAAATCTCTGACAATGCTGAATAAGGGTGAGGATGTGAAACTCCCATTTATTCCAGATGAGAATGCAAAATTGTAGAGCTCCTTTGGAAGACAGACTGCCAGTTTCTTACAAAGAGAAACACACTCGTACTGTAGAAGAGAATCCAATAACTGTGCTCAAATATATGAAAATTTTATGTCTACACGAAACCTGCACATAGATATTTATAGCAGCTTCATTTACAATTGTCAAAACTTGGAAACAACTAAGATATAATTGGAGAAGGCACTGGTAACCCATTCCAGCACTCTTGCCTGGAAAAATCCCATGGATGGAGGAGCCTGGTAGGCTGTAGTCCTTGGGGAAGCGAAGAGTCGGACACGACTAAGCGACTTCACTTTCACTTTTCACTTTCATGCATTGGAGAAGGAAATGGCAACCCACTCCAGTATTCTTGCCTCGAGAATCCCAGGGATGGTGGAGCCTGGTGGGCTGCCATCTATGGGTTCGCACAGAGTCGGACATGACTGAAACGGCTTAGCAGCAGCAGCAAGATATAATAAGTTGCTTTAATAGGAGAATTGATAGATTGATTGTGGTACATCCAGGCAATGGAATATTATTCAGTGCTCTCTACAAATGCCCTACCAAGCCATGATAATATAGAGAGGAAACTTAAATACATATTATTAAAAGAAACCAATCAAAAAAGTTATGTACTGTGAGTCCAACCAAATGACAATTTGGAAGAGGTAAACCTATGGAGACAATAAAAAGATCAGATGTTTCCAATAGTTGCTAGGAAGTGGAGTGGGATATGTTATCAGAATACAGAGTCAGTAAGAATGTTCTGTATGACACTACAATGGTCATTATATATGTGTGCAAAATCATAGAATATATAACACCAAGAGTTAATCATAACACAAATTATCAACTTTGGGTAATAATGTAAGCTTACTGATTGTAACAAATATATCTCTATAGTGTGGGATATTGATAGGAAGGAGTCTTGTTGGTGGACTTCTCAGGATATATGAAAACTCTCAATATATTTTCTTTAATTTCACTGCAAACCTAAAATTCCACTTAGTATAGATTGTATATGGGCTTCCCAGGTGACATTAGTGGTAAAGAACCTGCATCCCAACATAAGAGACACAGGTTCTATCCCTGGGTTGAGAATATCCCTTGGGGGAAGGCATGGTAACTCATTTCAGTATTTATGTCTAGAGAATCCCATGGGCAGAGGAGCCTGGGAGGCTATAGTCCATGGATTTGCAAACAGTCTGACATGACTGAAGTGATTTAGCTTGCACGTATATATATGTGTGTGTGTGTGTGTGTGTGTGTGTGTGTGTGTGTGTGTGTATGCCTGTTAAATTGGAGAAGCCAAGATAAATAACTAAAAGGGTTTAAGGTTAAAAAACAATAGAAAAATACCAAGGCATGAATACACTCACATATACTCACACATTGAATATTGACTTCTGATGTCCCTTAGGAGTACATGCATGCTTACTCAGTCTCAGTTGTTTGACTCTTTGCAACGTTATGAACTGTAGCCTGCCTGGCCTCTCTGTCCAAGGGATTCTCCAGGCAAGAATACAGGAGTCAGTTGCCATTTCATCTTCCAAGAGATCTTCCTGACCCTGTGATTGAACCTGTGTCTTCTACATTGGCAGGCAGATTGTTTACCACTGAGACACATGGGAAGCCGCTCCCTTAAGAGAAGAGCAATTTAAATAAAGCTGAGAAATGTAGCCTATGCTGCACAAGAATGGTTTTATGTATTGGTTTGTTAAGTTTGAAATATGTCTCTTTATCCCTTAGCCCAAGGTATAAAATCTACAGGCTTGGGTAATGCCTTCACTTGAGATTTGTTTACAGGTTCTGCATATGAGTCTTTGTCACTCTACTTAGGTTCCGTCAGCCATAAATTTTCCAATCAGAAATTCCTCTTCATTTCTGAATATGAAACTACTGCAAGGCAAGCTGTGGGCAGTTTGAGATTTGTTATTCAATTTCCTCAAGACCAAAAAATGTGCTGTACCACTTAGACTTCAGCCATGTATTAGCAATCTACAGTTTCTCCCTTTGAGGGCTGACAGCTTCAGTGAGAGAAAATAGGATTTTGAAAGCTGTGGGAATTCAATCATCAACAATGCTCTCATGGGCTATCTTCCAATGTACTGGGTCTGAGTAAAGGAAATGTTACTTTTGAAAGTTTGCATTGCTATTGCACTAAAGAAAAATCAGAAACAAAAATTAAAAATCAAACACAGCATATTTTTATAATCTACCTGTGTTCCATTTTAGCCATCATGCATTTTCTTATTTGTTCATTTGTTTACTTCATTGTCAGATGCAAGACTCTGTGTATGTATATCATAAATGTTGAGATATTTTAATGTTAGAAGTTACTAAACACAAAATATAAATATAACTAGATCACTCATTTCCTTCTTTTATTTTCAGAAGGTGCACAAAGCAGATTAAAAAAAAAAAAAACTTCTTCATGCATAAATAGATGTGAGAACAAATATAGGATTTTTCTATTGAGACAGGAAGTAACAGAGTTTCTATCATAACAGTTCAGTTCAGTTCAGTCACTCCATTGTGGCTGACTCCCTGTGGTCCCATTGACTGCAGTTCACCAAGCTTCCTTGTCCATCACCAACTCCCAGAGCTTTCTCAAACTTATATCTATCAAGTGGGGGATGCCATCCAACCATCCCATCCTTTGTTGTTCACTCCTCCTAATACTGTCAAACTTTCCCAGCATCAGGATATTTTTCCATGAGTCAGTTCTTCCCATCTTTGGTGGCCAAAGTATTGGAGTTTCAGCTTCAGCATCTGTCCTTCCAATGAATATTCAGGACTGATTTCTTTAGGATGGACTGGTTGGATCTCCTTGCAGTCCAAGGGACTCCCAAGAGTCTTCTCCAATGCCACAGATCAAAAGCATCAGTTCTGCACTCAGCTTTCTTTATAGCCCAATTCTTACATCCATACATGACTACTGGAAAAATCATAGCTTTGACTAGATGGAATTTTATCAGCAATGTCTCTGCTTTTTTAATATACTGTCTAGGATGGTCAAAACTTTTCTTTGCCCCCTACCCCCTCCCCCTGCTAAATAAAATCTGTCACTGCAGTGATTTTGGAACCCTCCCCAAAATAAAGTATGTCACTGTTTCATCAAATTTTCTAAGATTAAGGATGTGAAAGTGAAAGTCACTCAGTTGTGTCCGACTCTTTGTGACTCCATGGTCTACACAGTCTATGGAATTCTCCAGGCCAAAATACTAAAATAGGTAGCCTTTCCTTTCTCCAGGGAATCTTCTCAACCCAGGGCTTGAACCCAGGTCTCCCACATTGCAGGCTGAAGCCACAAGGGAAGCTCAATGATTAAGGATACTAAGCAATTTTTCATGTGGCTATTTCCCATTTGCCTGCCTTTTTCAGAAGAAAGTTTGCCCTGGCCTTCTCCCATTTAAGTAGTTTTTTTTTTTTTTTCTTTCCCAGTTAAATGAGTTCTTTGTATATTTAGTGCAATAATATCTTATGAGAAATACTGTTTGGAAGTATTTTCACTGATTCAGTAGGTTGTCTTCGATTTTTTTTTTTAATAGTTTCCTTAGCTATGTAAAAATCTCTTTTTAGTTTAGAATTGTTTCACTTGTTTATTTATTTTTTCTTTTCTTCCCCTTACCTGAGGAGACAAATTCAAAAATATCACTAAGACAGATATGAAAGAGAGTACTGTACTTACTCCAGTTTTATTTTTCTTACTCAAGATTGCTTTGGCTATTTGGGTTCTTTTGTGTCTCCATACAACTTTAAGAATTTTTATTCTAGTTCTGTGAAAATTGTCACTGGTAATTTGATACAGATTGCATTGGCTCTGTAGATTGTCTTGGGTAGTATAGTCATTAGGGCAGTATTGATTCTTCTAATCCAAGGACATGGTATATTTTACAGTTGTTTGTGTCATCTTTAATTTCTGTCATCAACATCTTAAACTTTTTGGAGTAGAAGTAATCTTCTTAGGAACATCTACTTTTAGCTATCTTATTCTTTTCAGTGAGGTGGTAAATAGGATGGTTTCCTTAATTTCTCTTTATCTTTCATTATTAGTGTATATAAGTGAAACAGATTTCTTGTATTAATTTTATACTCTGCAACATTACAAAATTCACTGTTGAACTCTATTAATTTTCTGGTAGCATCTTTAGGATTTTCTATCTATAGTATCATGTCATCTGTAAATAGTGACAGTTTTACTCCTTTTTTCCAATTTGGATTCCTTTTGTTTATTTTTCTCCTGTGATTATCACATTTAGGACTTCTGAAACTATGCTTTCAGCATTTCATCACTGAATGTGATATTAGCTGAAGGTTTGTCATATATGTCCTTTATTATATTGATGTATGTTCCCACTATGCCCAATTTCTGAAGTTCTTTTTTTTTTATCATAAATGATTGTTGGATTTTGTCAAAAGTTTTTCTACATCTACTGTATTATCATGAGTTTTTTTTAAATTTTATTTAGATGATGTGAACTGTCACAATGATTGATTTGTGGATATTGAAAAACCCTTGCATCCCTGGGATAAATCTCACTTTATAATGTTACATGGCCTTTTAAATGTATTGTTTGATTCAGTTTGCCAGTATGCTTTTGAGGATTTTTGTCTCTATGTTCATAATTGGTGCATTCATTCTCAGTTGCTCAATTGTGTCCAACTGTTTGTGACCCCATGGACTGTAGCCCTCCAGGCTCCTCTGTCCAAGGGATTTTCTTAGCAAGAATACTGGAGCCAGTTGCCATTTCCTTCTCCAGGGGGTCTTCCCAGCAAAGGAATTGAACCCATGTCTCTTGCCTCTCCTGCATTACAGGCAAATTCTTCACCACTGAGCCATCAAAGAAGCTCCATACTGGCCCATAATTTTATTTTTCATGATATCTTTGTTTGGCTTTGGTATTAGGGTGATGGTGGCATCATAAAAATAATTTGGGTGTATTCCATCCTGTGCAGTTTTTGGGAAGAGTTTCAGAAAGATAGCTTTTAATTCTTTACTAAATGCTTCATAGCATTTACCTAAAAACCCATCAGGTCCTGGAATACTGTTTGTTGGGAGCATTAAAATCACTGTTTCATTCTCAAAACTTGTGATTCAGTTCAGTCATGTCTGACTCTTTGTGACCCCATGGACTGTAGCATCCCAGGTTTCCCTGTTCATCACCAACTCCCAGAGCTTGCTCAAACTCATCTCTGTCAAATCGGTGATGTCATCCAACTGTATCATCCTCTGTCACCCCATTCTCTTCCTGCCTTCAATTTTTCCCAGCATCAGGGTCTTTTACAATGAGTCAGTTCTTCCCATGAGGTGGCAAAAGTATTGGAGCTTCGGCTTCAGCATTTGTCCTTCCAGTGAATAGTCAGGACTAATTTCCTTTAGGATTGACTGGGTGGATCTACTTGCTTCTCCAGCACCACAGTTCAAAATTATCAATCCTTCAGCGCTCAACTTTCGTTATGATCCAACTGTCACATCCATACATAACAACTGGAAAAAGCATAGCTTTGACTATACACATCTTTGTCCATAAAGAAATATCTCTGCTTTTTAATATGGCAGAAAGTGTATATATATATATATTTTTTTTCTCTATGTCGCAAACTAACACATTTTAAACAAACTCTATCTCCATTCAAAAAAAACAGAAATTCGTAGTGCAATTAGTGCTAGTTCTTTGAAAAAGATAAACAAAGTTATTCAATAACTAGACAGATATTAATAGAAAGAGGGAAAGACCCAAGTAAGTAAAACTAATATGAAAAGAGAAGTTACTGCTGACACCACAGAAAACAGGAATCAAGAGATTACTACTAGCAACTGTATATCAAAAATACAGAAAAGTTAAAAGTAAATGATAAATTCCTAGAAACATACAATAACACAAACTGGATAAGAAAAAAGAAAACCTGAACAGAGAACCACTGAGAACACTGAATCACAAATTTAAAGGATTCCCAACAAACAACAAAAGACCAGGACCAAATAGCTTTGTAGCCAAACCCACTGAACTTTGCAATTCAGGATGTCTGGCTCTAGATGAGTGGAAGCACCATCATGGTTATCCAGGTCTTCCTAACCTTTTTCATACAGTTTTTCTGCCTGTACCTGCCCCACCCCCTTCTTAATCTCTTTTGCTTCTGTTAGATCCTTGTGATTTCCATCCTTTACTGTGCCTATCTTTGCATGAAATATTCATTTAATATCGCCAAATTTCTTGAAAAGATCTCTAGTTTTTTTTTTTTTTTTCCCATTCTGTTTTCCTCCATTTCCTTGCACTGTTGGCTTAAGAAGGCTTTCTTATCTCTCCTGGCTAAAGGAAATCAGTCCTGAATATTCATAAGAAGGACTGATGCTGAAGCTGAAACTCCAATACTTTGGCCACCTGATGCAAAGAACTGACTCCATTGAGAAGACCCTGATGCTGGAAAAGATTGAAGGCAGGAGAAGGGGATGACAGAGGAAGAGATGGTTGTATGGTATCACTGACTCAATGGACATGAGTTTGAGCAAGCTCTGGGAGTTGGTGATGGACAGGGAAACCTGGTGTGCTTCAGTTCATGGGGTTGCAAAGAGTCGGACACGACTGAGCAATTGAACTGAAGTGAACTGATGCAACAGCAGAAGACTGCAGGCCTCCAGGGGATAGGCTAAGCTCCCTCGGATGAGATAGGAGAGAGGATAGAGACATAAAAAAGGGAAGAGATGGAGAATTTCAGGATGGGAACTTGTGCCCTAAGGGAGGGAAGGAGTCATGAAGGAGGAAGAGTTCCCGTGCCTTTGGAAGTTCCCTCAAAGGCAGACCCAAGGGGAAGCTATGGAATCTCGGAGAGCCAGGCAAAGCAGGAACTTAGAGGGCAGAAAACAGAGAAAGCTGCACTTCTCAGCTCAGAAAAAGCTCACAGACTGTAACCTTGACTAGAGAGTGGGATAGGGGAACTGAGAGAAGCCTACAGAAGCCCTGCGTCATAGAGGGTGGGCCCAGGGTGCTGAGAGAAGGACAGCATACAAATCTCCGCAGCTCTCACAAGCCTCGCTGTTCAGTCTAGGTCTTGAGGACCGACAGAGAGGCACATATAAACCCCTGCAGCACACACAAACCATGTGGCACAGAGGGTGGGCCCAGGGACCCGAAATAACACACAAGCCCATCACAAAGGGTGGGCCCAGTGAGCCAAAACAAGTGCACAGAAGCCCTATGAGGTAGAGAGCAAGCTCAAGGGGCTGAAGGAAGCCCTCACAGTCTCCATGATGCAGACAGGACAGGGTTTGGGAGCTGAGAAAAGATCAATACAAGCCCCTAGCTAGTCTGTTTCCACCTGCAGTTCAGGGTGGGACCAGGGGACAGAAGCAATGGCAAAGATTCCGGGGACAAGTAGGGGGCTGGAGGCAGTGAAGATATACTGAAAGGGCCATTTCAACGTGGCTATGAAAATTGATGTGTCTAACACTGCCAAAGCCAGAAGGACTGCACCAAAACATACTGAACCCAGTCGTGTCTGACTCTTTGCAACCCCATGGACTGAAGCACACCAGGCTTCCCAGTCCATCACCAATTCCCAGATCTTGCTCAAACTCATGTTCATCAAGTCGGTGATGCCATCCAACCAGCTCATCCTCTGTAATCCCCTTCTCCTGCCTTCATTCTTTCCCAGCATCAGCGTCTTTTCTAAGGAGTCAGTTCTTCACATCAGGTGGCCAAGATATTGACCCCATAGACACCCCAAAACCTACTACTGGACACTGCACTCATTGCCCTTCAGAGAGATGAGATCCAGCTCCATCAAACAGAATACAGGCAGAAGCTCCCTCAATCAGGAGAATATCACAGAACACTAATCCAATCCCATCCATGGGGTCAGGTTCCACAATCAAGAAGAACTATGACCTTAAGAACATTTTTCTTTTCTCAATTTTAAATCACACTGTCTATCACTGCTACATATTTCTACCTTCACATAAGCCTTTTGCAGTGCTATTGAGTATTACTCTTTGTTTTTTTTTTTTTTTTTCTAATGTTTAATATCTTAAGAAACAAATTGCCAGTCCAGCTTCAATGCAGGATACAGGATACTTGGGGCTGGTGAATTGGGATGATCCAGCAGGATGGTATGGAGAGAGAAGTGGGAGGGGGTTTCAAGATGAGGACCACGTGTACACTCATGATGGATTCATGTTGATGTATGGCAAAACCAATACAATATTGCAAAGTAAAATAATAATAATAATAAATAAATTAAAAAATAAATGTTTATAATATGTTTTTCACCCTTTTTTGTGATTCTTCTGATTTTGCTTTTGATATATTTGTCTGCTTTTCTTATAGTTCTTTACTGGCTGTAGCTATTCCTGAATATATATAAATCTTCACATATGTCTATTTATTTTTGCTTTTCAAATTTTTAATTTTTTTTACATTCTCTTCCACCCTTCATTTTATCTTTTCTTTCCCTTTTCCTCTTTTTTCCTTTTTCTTTTTGCTTTTTTCCTTCACTGTTTCTTTTTTCACCATATAAGTTACATTGTTGTGCTCTCTTAGCTGTATTCTCCAAGTAGCACTCTGATCAAATTCAGTTTTCCAGGTTGAGAGTTACTTATTTCTTCTTTTAATTGGTTGATATCACTTTTGGTTTCCCTTGTTCATCAAGTCAATCATCTGTATTATTTTTGTATTATGCCATTATTTCTATAATTACCTGCTTGATCTTGCATTTACCATCTGGGTTCAACTTTTATTTCATGTAATGCTTTGCTTTTTTTTCTTGGTGTGTATGCTTTAATCCCTTTAATCCCATCATAAGCTAGTTATGGAGCCCCAATCCCCTGATCAAGGGTTGCACCTGAACCAGTGAGGTGAGAGCATTGAGTCCAAGATCCCAGATGCCAGAGAATTCCTAACCCCAGAGGGTATTAATTACTGAGAACTTTGACACCTGTACACAAAACTTAGTACTACCCACCTATTGAAAGTATACACTCCAGGACAATTTTCCCAAACAAAAGTAAGACAAAAACACAAAAACAATCAACAGACAAGAGTCCCACATACACTGTGAAATATACTACTTCACATAGCCTTGCCCATCAGAGGAAACAATTAAAAGAAAATAACCTCACCTCCTCCCACTAGAGTACAGACACAAGTCACCCCTAACAAGAAAACAACACAAACCACAACCAACCTTTCCCTCCAAGGGCAAAAAACAAAAGGAAGATGGAATACAGCCCTAAAACCTGGAGAAAGGAGACCTCAAGTGGAGCACATAAAAAAATAAATAAAAGACAGAAATACAGCACAATACTGAAAGGAAAAATATACAGCCAAGATTACTATACCCAGCAAAGACCTCATTCAAAACTGATGGAGAAATCAAAAGGTTTACAGACAAGCAAAATTTAAGAGAATTTAGAACCACTAAATCAGCCTTACAACAAATAATAAAGGAACTCACATAGGCAGAAAACACAAGAGAAAGAAAGACTTACAGCAAACCCAAAACAATTAATGAAATGCCAATAGGAGCGTTATCTAAATAATTACTTTAAATGTAAGTGCATAACATGGATCCACCAAAGCGAACATACTGACTGAATGGATACAAAACGAAGACCCAAATAAATGCTGCCTACAAGAGACCTACTTCAGACCTAGAGACACATACAAACAAAAAGCAAAAGGATGGAAAATTCTATGTGAATGGAAACCAAAAGAAAGCCACAGTGGCAATCATTATTTCAGACAAAATAGACTTTAAAGAATATTATAAGAGATAAAGGAGGATAGTACATAATGATCAAGAGATCAATCCAAGAAGGCATAACAACTATAAATATTTATGCACCCAACATAGGAGCGGCCGAGAGGAGCTACCCCACATCCGAGGTCAGGGACAGAAGCCAGGAGGACCCCATGCACAAAGGGCGGTGGCCAAGAGGAGTTACCCCAAGTCTTATGTCAGGGGCAGCTTGCCGAGAGTGCCAGTCTGCGATGGCACAGGAACGGCAGAGAGGAGCTACCCCACGTCTGAGGTCAGGGGCAGCATCTAGGAGGAGCAACCCCACGTCCAAGGAGTGGTGCCTGTGCAGACCCAGGAGGGCCTAGAGGAGCCATCCCACATAGAAGGTCACGAAGGGCAGTGGTGAGGAAACACCCCTCATCCAAGGTAAGGAGCAGCAGATGTGCTTTGCTGGAGCAGCCGTGAAGAGATACCCCATGCCCAAGGTAAGAGAAACCCAAGTAAGATGGTAGATGTTGCAAGAGGGCATCAGAGGGCAGACAAACTGAAACCATACTCACAGAAAACTAGTCAATCTAATCACACTAGGATCACAGCCATGTCTAACTCGACAAAACTAACCCATGCCCTTGGGGCACCTCAAGACGGGCTGGTCATGGTGGAGAGGTCTAACAGACTGTGGTCCAGTAGAGAAGGGAATGGTAAACCACTTCAGGATTCTTGCCATGAGAACCTCATGAAGAGTATGAAAAGGCAGAGTGATAGGATACTGAAAGAGGAACTCCCCAGGTCAGTAGGTGTCCAACAGGCTACTGGAAATCAGTGGAGAAATAACTCAAGAAAGAATGAAGTGATAGAGCCAAAGCAAAAACGATACCCAGCTGTGGATGTGACTGGTGGTAGAAGCAAGGTCCTATGCTGTAAGAGCGATATTGCATAGGAACCTGGAATGTCAGGTCCATGAATCAAGGCAAATTGGAAGTGGTCAAACAAGAGATGGCAAGAGTGAATGTCGACATTCTAGGAATCAGCGAACTAAAATGGACTGGAATGGGTAAATTTAACTCAGATGACCATTATATCTACTACTGCAGGAAGGAATCCCTCAGAAGAAATGGAGTGGTCATCATGGTCAACAAAAAGTCTGAAATACAGTATTTGGATGCATCTCAAAAACGACAGAATGATCTCAGTTCATCTCCAAGGAAAACCATTCAATATCACAGTAATCTAAGTCTATGCCCCAACCAGTAACGCTGAAGAAGCTGAAGTTGAACGGTTCTATGAAGACCAACAAGACCTTTTAGAACTAACATCCAACAAAAGATGTCCTTTTCATTATAGGGGACTTGAATGCAAAAGTAAGAAGTCACGAAACACCTGGAGTAACAGGCAAATTTGGCCCTGGAATGCGGAATGAAGCAGGGCAAAGACTAATAGAGTTTTGCCAAGAAAATGCACTGGTCATAGCAAACACCCTTTTCCAACAACACAAGAGAAGACTCTACACATGGACATCACCAGATGGGCAACACCGAAATCAGATTGATTATATTCTTTGCAGCCAAAGATGGAGAAGCTCTATACAGTCAACAAAAACAAGACCAGGAGCTGACTGTGGCTCAGATCATGAACTCCTTACTGCCAAACTAAGACATAAATTGAAGAAAGCAGGGGAAACCACTAGACAATTCAGGTATGACCTAAATCAAATCCCTTATGCTTATACAGTGGAAGTGAGAAATAGATTTAAGGGCCTAGATCTGATAGATAGAGTGCCTGATGAACTATGGAATGAGGTTCATGACATTGTAGAAGAGACAGGGATCAAGACCATCCCCATGGAAAAGAAATGCAAAAAAGCAAAATGGCTGTCCGGGGAGGCCTTAAAAATAGCTATGAAAAGAAAAGAAGCAAAGAGTAAAGGAGAAAAGGAAAGATATAAGCATCTGAATGCAGAGTTCCAAAGAATAGCAAGAAGAGATAAGAAAGCCTTCTTCAGTGATCAATGCAAAGAAATAGAGTAAAACAACAGAATGGGAAAGACTAGAGATCTCTTCAAGAAAATGAGAGATACCAAGGGAACATTTCATGCAAAGATGGGCTCAATAAAGGACAGAAATGGTCTGGACCTAACAGAAGCAGAAGGTATGAAGAAGACAGAATACACGGAAGAACTGTACAAAAAAGATCTTCACGACCTGGATAATCACGAGGGTGTGATCACTCATCTAGAACCAGACATCCTGGAATGTGAAGTCAAGTGGACCTTAGAAAGCATCACTACGTAAGAATCAAATTGCCAGTCTATGTCTGATGCAGGATAAGGCATGCTTGGGGCTGGTACACGGGGATGACCCAGAGAGATGTTGTGGGGAGGGGGGTGGGAGGGGGATCATGTTTGGGAATGCATGTACACCGGTGGTGGATTCATGTCAATGTATTGCAAAACCAATACAGAATTGTAAAGTAAAATAAAAAATTAAAAATTAAAAAAAGTGATGATATCCACGAGTGCATTAAAAAAAAAGAAAGCATCACCACGAACAAAGTTAGTAGATGTGATGGAATTTCAGTTGAGCTATTTCAAATCCTGAAAGATGATGCTGAGAAAGTGCTGCACTCAATATGCCAAAAAATTTGGAAAACTCAGCAGTGGCCACAGGACTGGAAAAGGTCCACTTTCATTCCAATACCAAAGAAAGGCAATGCCAAAGAATGCTCAAACTACCGCACAATTGCACTCATCTTACATGCTAGTAAATTAATGCTCAAAGTTCTCCAAGCCAGGCTTCAGCAATACGTGAACCATGAACTTCCTGATGTTCAAGCTGGTTTTAGAAAAGGCAGAGGAACCAGAGATCAAATTGTCAACATCCGCTGGATCATGAAAAAAGCAAGAAAGTTCCAGAAAAAACAGCTATTTCTGCTTTATTGACTATGCCAAACCTTTGACTGTGTGGACCACAATAAACTGGAAAATTCTGAAAGAGATGGGAATACCAGACCACCTGACCTGCCTCTTCAGAAATCTGTATGCAGGTCAGGAAACAACAGTTAGAACTGGACATGGAACAATGGACTGGTTCCAAGTAGGAAAAGCAGTACCTCAAGGCTGTATATTGTCACCCTGCTTATTTAACTTCTATGCAGAGTACATCATGAGAATCGCTGGACTGGAAGAAACACAAGCTGGAATCAAGATTGCCGGGAGAAATATCAATAACCTCAGATATCCAGGTGACACCACCCTTATGGCAGAAAGTGAAGAGGAACTAAAAAGCTTCTTGATGAAAGTGAAAGTAGAGAGGGAAAAAGTTGGCTTAAAGCTCAACATTCAGAAAACGAAGATCATGGCATCCAGTCCCATCACTTCATGGGAAATAAATGGGGAAACAGTGGAAACAGTCTCAGACTTTATTTTTTGGGACTCCAAAATCACTGCAGATGGTAACTGCAGCCATGAAATTAAAAGACGCTTACTCCTTGGAAGAAAAGTTATGACCAACCTAGATAGCATATTCAAAAGCAGAGACATTACTTTGCCAACTAAGGTCCGTCTAGTCAAGGCTACGTTTTTTCCAGTAGTCATGTATGGATGTGAGAGTTGGACTGTGAAGAAGGTTGAATGCCGAAGAATTGATGCTTTTGAAGTGCGGTGTTCGAGAAGACTCTTGAGAGTCCCTTGGACTGCAAGGAGATCCAACCAGTCCATTCTGAAGGAGATCAGCCCTGGGATTTCTTTGGAAGGAATGATGCTAAAGAGGAAACTCCAGTACTTTGGCCACATCATGCGAAGTGTTGACTTATTGGAAAAGACTCTGATGCTGGGAGGGATTGGGGGCAGGAGAAGAAAGGGGTGACAGAGGATGAGATGGCTGGATGGCATCACTGACTTGATGGATGTGAGTCTGAGTGAACTCCGGGAGTTGGTAATGGACAGGGAAGCCTGGCGTGCTGCGATTCATGGGGTCGCAAAGAGTCAGACACGACTGAGTGACTGAACTGAACTGAAGTGAAGATTATCCCAAAATATATCTTGTGTGTGAGGGGCCTGGTGCGATTCTCTGAGTTTTAAGACATTCCTTTCTTCCATTAACAGACTGCTAGTAACTATAAAATCCAGCTAAAAACTAGAAAGTGAGTATTCTTTCTGCCCACTTCTGATGTCTACGTCAGAAGCTTTCTCTATCTCCTTTATATTTTAATAAAACTTTATTACACAAAACCTCTGAGCAATCAAGCCTTGTCTCTGGCCCCAGATTGAATTCTTCTCTTCCAGAGGCCAAGAATCCCAGCGTGTTTTGTGGTTCAGCCACAACCTTTCAAAATCAACCATGAATACTCGTTGGAAGGACTGATGCTGAAGCTGAAACTCCAGTACTTTGCCTAGCTGATGTGAAGAGCTGACTCCTTAGAAAAGATCCTGATGCTGGAAAAGATCTAAGGCAGGAGGAGTAGGGAATAACAGAGAATGAAATGGTGGAAGGTATCACCGACTCAATGGACGTGAGTCTGAACAAACTCTGGGAGATGGTGAAGGACAGGGAAGTCTGGCATGCTTCAGTTCACGAGATCACAAATGGTTGGATACAATAGCAAATTGGTTGCTTAAGCATGTGGTTTAGTAGCATATTGTTTAACCTCTTGGTTGTTTTTTAGATTTTTTTCCTGATAATTAATTTCCAATCTTATAGCACTGTGATCAGAAAAAAATGCTCAATATGATTCCATTTCTCTTGAAATTAACATGTCTCACCTGTGACTCAGCATGTGATCAATCCTGGTGATCCATGTGCACTTAAGAAGTGTGTATTCTGATGCTTTTGGATGGAATACTCTATAAATATCAGTTAAATCCATCTGGACTGATGTTTCATTTAAGTCCTTTGTTTCCCTATTCATTTTTGGCTTAGATGAGCTGTCCACTGATGAATGTCGGGTGTTAAAGTCTCCCACTATCATTGTGTTACTGTTGACTTCTCCCTTAAGCTATTAGCATTTGCCTATTGCATTCAGTGCTCCCTTGTTGAATCCATGTATATTTACAACTGTTATATTTTCTTGAGTTTTTCCCTTGACCTTATGTAGTGTCCTCTGTTTCTTATAAAAGTCTTTAATTAAAAAAATATATATCATTTTCATATATATTTCCTAATATATATTCTATTGGAATATAATTGACCTACAATGTTTCAGGTGCACATCAAGGTGATTCAGTTATACACATATGTTATTTTTCAGACTATTTTCCACTTTAGGTTATTAGAAGCTATTGACTATATTTCCTCATGCTATACAATAAACCTTTGCTCCCTGTTGCATATCTAGATTTTAAATTAGAAATTAAGCATTCTATACATACTAAGTCAAACAAGTGGAATCAAATATCACAAAAATTTAGTTAGGCAAAAATTCATGTTTTCTAAAATATGCATATAATGCATACTAAAAATATATACATACAGATATGCATGCAAAAGCTTGCCTACTATGCTTGAAAAAGACTTGAAACAATATAAAAAGAAAAATTAAGAGATGGAGAAACTGAGAATCATAAGCTAAATGAAATGGGACCACTGAATATGAAATAGAAAAAGTGAAACAAGATAAAAATAAAATATCATCATATAGTCTAGTTATTTTTAAACATGGCTGCTCAATAAAAGAATTACAAATAATTGGGGGGGGGTCAAGCAGAGTGATGTGGTAAGTCAAAGTGGATATATGAGCATGCTTTCATCCACCCAGGCAGTCTATGTCTTTTGGTTGGTGCATTTAATCCATTTATATATATATATATTTTTTGTCAGTCAGCAAGTATTTATTGATTGTGCACTCTGTTATGGTTATGGTTTAAAGTGTTGTCAACCATCCAGTAAAGAGACAAAACTAACACCTAAATTTTCTCGAAATTTAAGGTAACGATTGATATGCATGATCTTATTACCATTTTCTTAATTAGTTTGGGTTTATTTTCTGGAAATCTTTTCCTTCTTTTGTGGTTTCCTGCCTAGAGAACTTCCTTTTTGTTGTTTTTCAGTCACTCAGTCATGTCCCACTCTCTGTGACCCTATGGACTGAAGTATGTCTGGCTTCCCTGTACTTTACCATCTCTCAGAGCTTGCTCAAACTCGTGTCCATTGAGTCAGTGACACCATCCAAATATCTCATCCTATATCATCTTCTCTTCCTGTCCTCAACGATTTCTCGCATCAGGGTACTTTCCAATGAGTAGGCTCTTCCAATAGATCGCCAGAGTATTGGAGATTCAGCTTCAGCATCAGACCTTCCAATGAACATTCAGGATTTATTTCCTTTAGGGTTGACTGGATTGATCTCTTTGCAATTAAAGGGAATCTCAAGAATCTTCTCCAATATCACAGTTCAAAACATCAATTCTTCAGCACTAAGACTTCTCTATGGTCCAAATGTCACATCCATACATGACTACTTGAAAAACCATATCTTTGACTAGAGAGACTTTTGTTGGCAAAGTGATGTATCTGTTTTTTTTAATATGCTGTCTAGGTTTGTCATAACTTTTGTTCCAAGTAACAAACATCTTTTAGTCTCGTGGCTGCAATCACCATCAACAGTGATTTTGCAGCCCAAAAACATAAAGTCTGTCATTGTCTCCACTGTTTCCCCACCTATGTGCCATGAAGTGATGGGACATGTTGCCATTATCATAAATTTTTGAATGTTGAGTTTTAAGCCAACTTTTTCACTCTCCTTTTTCACTTTCATCAAGAGTCTCTTTAGTTCCTCTTTGCTTTCTGCCATAATGGTGGTGTCTTCGGCATATCTGAGGTTATTGATATTTCTCCCAGCAATCTTGATTCCAGCTTGTGATTCATCCATCCCAGAATTTCACATGCCTATAAGTTAAATAAGCAGGGTGACAGTATACAGCCTTGATGTAGCCCTTTCCCAATTTTGAACCAGTCCAGTAGTCCATTTCTAGTTCTAACTGTTGCTTCTTGATCTGCATACAGGTTTCTTAGGAGGCAGATCAGGTGGGCTGGTATTCTCATCTCAGTCAGAGGCTTTAGAGTAGTCAATGAAGCAGATTTTTTTTTTTTAATTCTCTTGCTTTTACTATAATCCAACAGCTGTATTTCTGGCCCTGTGTCCAAAGCTCTATTTTCCAAATGTTTTGGCATATTGAGTGTAGCACTTTTACAGCATCATCTTTCAGGATTTGAAATAGCTCAAGTTGAACTCCATCACCTCCACTGGCTTTGTTCATAGTGATACTTCGTAAGGCAATCTAGACTTTGCACTCCAGGTCCAAGTGATGTTGCACTTAGCCATTTTTTGTTGTGGTAATGTTGAATTATGTTAACATTTGCTGGTATGAAGAGCTTTTGATTTCTCCATCAAATCTGAATGAGAGTCTTGCTGCATATTCTTGGTTGTAAGTTCTTCCCTTTTATCACTTTAAGTATATTGTGGCATTCCCTTCTGGCTTGTGGATTTTCTGTTGAGAAATGTGACCTCTGATGGGACTTCCCTTGCATGTTGCCATTTTTACGTTGTTGTTTTTAATATTTTATCTTTGTCTTCAGTTTTTGTCAGTTTGATTACTATTGGTCACGGTGTGTTCCTCCTGGGGTTTATCCTTCCTGGAACTCTCTGTACTTCCTGGACTTTGTTGACTATTTCCTTTCCCATGTTCAGGAAGTTTTCAGCTATTAAATATTTTCTCAGGTCCTTTGTCTCTCTCTTCTTCGGAAGCCCCTATAGTGCAAATGTTGGTGCATTTAATGTCCCAGAGGTCTCTTAGACTGTCTTTATTTCTTTCCCTTTTTTTTTTTTTGTTTTGTTTTGTTTTGTTTTCTAGATTCTATTCTGTTTCAGTGATTTCCTGCATTCTGCCTCAAGGTCAATTATCTGTTCTTCTGCCTCAGTTATTCTGCTATTGATTTCTTCTAGTATATTATTCATGTCTGTTTATTTGTTCTTTAATTCTTCTAAGTCTTTGGTAAATATTTCTTGAATCTTCACAGTTTTCCTGATATGCTAGATCATCTTCACTATCATTATTCTGAATTCTTTTTCTGAAAGATTGTCTATCTCCACTTCATTTAAGTGTTTCTCTGGGATTTTACCTTGTCTCTTCATCTGGGATATAACTTTCTGTTTTCTCATTCTGACTTACATTCTGTAATGTGCTTTTTGTTCTGGCTGGTGTTGGATTGTGGTTATTCTTGCTTCATCTGTCCTTCTTCTGATGCAGGAAGCTAACAGGCTTATGTAAGCTTCTTGATGGGAGAGGCTACCAGTGGGAAAATCTGGGTCTTGCTTTGGTGGACAGGGTCTTGCTCAGTAAAACTTTAATCCAATCATCTGCTAAAGGGTGGGGTTGCACTCCCTCCTTGTTAGCTTATTGGCTGGAGTCAATCCAGTCCTGGGGTCTATAGGCCTATGGTAGGGTTAGTCATGACCTCCAAGAGGGCTTATGCCAAGAGGGCAGTCTAGAACTGCTTCTATCATTGCCCTCTTTTCTGTGGTGAGCCCTGCTAACTCATGCCTCCACAGGAGACCTCCAACGTTAGCAGGTAGTTTTGATTTAGTCTCCTGTGGGGCCACTGATCCTTTCCTCTGGATTTTTGTGTGCACAAGATTTCGTTTGTGCCCTCCATGACTAGAGTCTCTGTTTCCCCCAGCCCAGTGGAAGTTCTGTAATCAAACCCCACTGGCCTTCAG
>NW_024070192.1:58644815-58687385 GCF_014754425.2 Oryx dammah | reverse complement strand
CCCCCAGCCCAGTGGAAGTTCTGTAATCAAACCCCACTGGCCTTCAGGGTCAGTCCCTGGGGATTCCCAGTCCCTTTGTCAGATCCCAACATTAGGAAGCCTGACCTGGGGCTCAGAGCCTTCACAATAGTGGGATAACTTCTGTGTTATTATTGTTCTCCAGTTTGTGGATCACCCATCTAATGGGTATGGGATTTGGTTTTATTGTGATTGTGCCCCTCCTACCATCTTACTGTGACTTCTTTTTGTCTTTGCATGTGGGGTATCTTTCTTTGGGGATTTTAGTACTCTCTTGATGATTGTTGAATAGCTAGTTGTGATTTTGGTTTTCTCACAGGAGGAGATGAGGACATGTCCTTCTAATCCACCATCTTGAAATGGAAGCCTCTAAAATTCTAGTCATTTTTAATGAATATTGTTACTCCAGCTTTCTTTTCACTTCAATTTGCGTGGAATGTCATTTTCTATTCCCTTATTTTAAATCTGTATATGTCCCTGATCTGATAGATCTCCTGTGGATAGCATGTATATAGTTGTATATGTGTTTGTATCCATTCAGCAATTCCATGTCTTTTGGCTGGAACTTTTAGTTCATTTATATTTAAAGTAATTATATATATATATTCTTAGTGCCATTTTGTTACTTGTTTTGAATTTATTTTTGTAGATTGTTTCCTTCCCCTTCCTCTTTTGTTCTCTTCTTTTGTGAATTGATAGTTACATTTAGTGATGTATTTGAAATTTTTCTTTCTTGTCTATGTATCTATTGTAGATTTTCATTCTGCAGTTACCAAAAGTTTTTGATATAGCAATTTATATATAAACAAGATTGACTTAAGTTGCTGGTCTTTAATTTCAAATGTATTTACGATTTCTTAAATTTGTGCTCGCCTCTTCTTGTAATTTCTGGTTTTGATACCATATCTGTGTATGGATTATTTCCTACTTTACTGTTTTTCTTTTTCTTTTTTTTTTTTTGCTTTCCTGTGAGCTTTTCCATTTGTAAATTTCTTGTTTCTGATTGTATGGCCTTTTCTTTTCTGCTTAGGAAAGTTCCTTTAGCATTTTTTGCAAAGCTAGTCTAGTGGTGCCAAATTCCTTTAGTTTTTGGTTATCAGTATTTTATTTTTTTAATTTTTCTATCAAATGTCAATGAGAGCCTTGTTGTGTCCAGTATTCTTAGCTTTAGTTTCTTCACTTTTATCACTTTGAATACATCATGTCAATCCTTTCTGTTCTGCAGAGTTTCTGATGATAAATAAGCTGATTACTTTATGGGAGTTCCCTTGTATGATATATGTTACTTTTCTCTTTGTCCTTTTAATTTTTGTAACTTTGATTACTATATGCCTTAGCCTATTCTGAAAAGATATAGTACTGTTTATCTCTGTTTGTTCTTTAGCTCTTCTAGATCTTTGTTAAACATTCCTTGCATCTTCTCAATCCCTGCCTCCATTTTTTTTTTCTGAGATTTTCACTATCATTATTTTGAATTCTTTGTCTGAGAAGTTGTCTACCTCCACCTCAATCAATTGTTTTCCTTGGATTTTGTCTTGTTCATTCATCTGGGGCATATTCCTCAATCATCTCATTTCATCTCACTTTCTGTGATTGCAGTTTCTGTTCCATAGGCTGCAGGATTGTAGTCTGATGGATGAGGCTATTTAAGAGGCTTGTGCAGACTTCTGATGGTAGGGTCTGGTTCTGGTCTACTGGTTGGTGGAGCTAGGTCTTGTCCCTCTCATATGCAAGGCTATCCTCAGGAAGACTTTAAACAGCTTGTCTGCTGTTTGCTATGAATATTCCTGCTTTTTTGGTTGTTTAGTCCAAGGAATCCTAGCACTAGAGCCTGCGCAAGCTATAAGGTGGGGCTAATGTGGCTTCTGGAGAGTTCAAGTCAGTGAGTACTCCCTAGAACTGCCACTGCTAGTGACTCACTCCCATAACCCACAGCAGCCTCTCGTCTCAACAGGAGACTCTCCAATATTAGCATGTAGGGTCTAGGTTGGTCTAGCCCAGTCTTTTATGAGGCCACAGTTTGTTTGTTTGTTTGCTTTTCCCTGAACCCTAGTGTGAGCATGACATTACATGCATCCTCCTAGAGTGGAATTTCTGCTTCTCCCAGTCCTGTGGAATTCCTGTGATCAAGCCTCACTTCCTTTCAAAGAGATTTCCTGTGGGTACTGCCCTATTGCCAGACTCAGGCTGGTAAGTTTGAGGTGGGGCTCAGGACTTTCACTCCTTTGGTAGAACTTCTGTGGTATAATTGTTTTCCAGTTTTTGGTCTCCCACCCAGTGGGTGTGGAATTTAATTTTATCACAATGCATCCCATCCTACACTTTCATTGTAGCTTCCTCTTTACTTTTGGGTGTAGGCTCTCTTTTCCAGTAGATTCCAGCTTTTTTTTTTTTTTCTTTTGGTCAGTAATTATTCAGCAGTTAGTTGTGATTTTGATGTTTACATAAAAAAGATTGAGTTCATGTCCTTTTATTTTGCCATTGAGCTAATCATCCTACCCATACTGTTTTGATTACTTTAGCTTTGTAGTATAGTTTGAAATCTGAGCATGTGATACCTCTAACATTTTTCTTCTTTCTCAAGACTCTTTTGCTATTCAAGGTCTATTGTATTTCCATGTAAATATTAGAATTATTCATTCTAGTTATGTGAAAATATCATAGTCATTTTCATAACGATTGCATTTAATCTGTATTTTGCCTTTGGTAGTATGATCATTTTAACAATATTCTTCCAATTCATGAATATTTTAAAAATATTCTCCTAATCTATGAATACAGTGTATCTTTCTGCTTGTATGTTCTTCAATATCTTTCATCAGTGCCTTATAGTTTTCTAAGCATAGGTCCTTTATCTCTTTAGTTAAGTTTATTCCCAGGTATTTTCTTCTTTTTGATATATATATATATATATATATATATATATATATTTAAATTTATTTATTTTAATTGGAGGCTAATTACTTTACAATATTGTATTGGTTTTGCCATATTTTTATGTGACTTTTTTAGTTTCTCTATCTGATAGTTATTAGTATATAGAAATGAAACAAGTTTTTGTATATTAATTTTGCATCTGCAATTTGTTTTGCTAGTTCTAACAGTTATTTGGTTACATTTTTGGAACTTTGTATATATTGTATTCTATTATCTGCCATCAATGACAGTTTTACTATTTCCTTTCCAATTTATATTCCTTTTATGTTTTTTTTTTTTTTCAATTTTTCTGGTTTGATTCCTGTGGCAAGTACTTAGAATAATATAGCTGAATAAAAATGGCAACAGTGAGATTTCTTATCTTGTTCCTGATCTTAAAAATACCTTTAGTTTTTTGTCATTGAGTATGATACTGGCTGTAGGTTTGTCATATATAGCCTTAATTATATTGAAGAATCTTTTATAACCACTTTGTTGAGAGTTATTTTTTTAAAATCACAAGTTGATGTCAAAATATATCAAAAGCTTTCTATTCAGATTATCATGTAATAGGATTTTTATTTTTCAGTTTGTTAACATGGACTATTACACTGAATGATTCATGAATACTGAATGATCTTTGCATCCCTAGGATAAAAAGTTGGATAGATCATACTTAATCTTAGTGTATGATTCTTTTAATATATTCTTAAATTGACTTTACTAATATTTTGTTGACTATTTTTGTGCCTATGTTCATCAGTAATATTAGCTTGTAATATTCCTTCTGTGTGGTGTCTTTCCCTCATTTGGGTATCAGAGAAATTCTGGACTCCTAGAATGAGATTGGAAGTATTCTTTCTTTTGAATATATATATTTGAATATATATATATACATATATATTTATATATATACTTGAAATAGTTTAACAGAGACAGTTGTTGATATTTTTAGATGTTTGATAAAATTCACCTTGAAATTATTTGGCCATGGACTTGGGTTTATCATTCTATATCTTTGATTGGAACATTTAGTCCATTATATTTAAAATAGTTATTAATAAACGTACTTATTGTAATTTTGTTACTTGTTTTTTGTTTGTTTTTGTAATTTGTTTTCTTCCTCTCTTCCTTTGCTCTCTTGCTCTATGATTTGATGGCTATCTATCGTGTTTGGATTCCTTTCTCTTCTGTGTATGTGTGAATCTTCTATGGGTTTTTGTTTTTTAGTTATCAAAAAGTTCACATAGGAAAAACCTTTATATGTACTAGTAATTATTTTAAGTTGATGATCTCTTTAAGTAGGTTTAACTCTAACAATTCTGCATTTTTACTCCAGTTCAGTTCAGTTCAGTCTCTCAGTCATGTCCGATTCTTTGCGACCCCATGAGTTGCAGCACACCAGGCCTCCCTGTCCATCAGCAACTCCCGGAGTTCACACAGACTCACGTCCATCAAGTCAGTGATGCCATTCAGCCATCTCATCCACTGTTGTCTCCTTCTCCTCCTGCCCCCAATCCCGCCCAGCATCAGAGTCTTTCCCAATGAGTCAACTCTTCACATGAGGTGGCCAGAGTACTGGAGTTTCAGCTTTAGCATCATTCCTTCCAAAGAAAACCCAGGACTGATCTGCTTTAGAATGGACAGGTTGGATCTCCTTGCAGTCCAAGGGACTCTCAAGAGTCTTCTACAACAACACAGTTCAAAAGCATCAATTCTTTGGCTCTCAGCCTTCTTCACAATCCAACTCTCACATCCATACATGACCACTAGAAAAACCATAGCCTTGACTAGACGGACCTTAGTCAGCAAAGTAATGTCTCTGCTTTTGAATATGCTATCTAGCTTGGTCATAACTTTTTTTCCAAGGAGTAAGTGTCTTTTAATTTAATGGCTGCAGTCACCATCTGCAGTGATTTTGGAGCCCCCCAAAATAAAGTCTGACACTGTTTCCACTGTTTCCCCATCTATTTCCCATGAAGTGATGGGACTGGATGCCATGATCTTCATTTTTGGAATGCTGAGCTTTAAGCCAACTTTTTCCCTCTCCACTTTCACTTTCATCAAGGGGCTTTTTAGTTCCTCTTTACTTTCTGCCATAAGGGTGGTGTCATCTGCCTATCTGAGGTTATTGATATTTCTCCTGGCAATCTTGATTCCAGCTTGTGTTTCTTCCAGTCCAACATTTCTCATAATGTACTCTGCATATAAGTTAAATAAGCAGGGTGACAATATACAGCCTTGATGTACTCCTTTTCCTATTTGTAACCAGTCTGTTGTTCCATGTGCAATTCTAACTGTTGCTTCCTGACCTGCATACAGATTTCTCAAGAGGCAGGTCAGGTGGTCTGGTATTTCCATCTCTTTCAGAATTTTCCACAGTTCATTATCATCCACACAGTCAAAGGCTTTGGCATAGTCAATAAAGCAGAAATAGATTTTTTTCTGGAACTCTCTTGCTTTTTCAATGATCCAGTGGATGTTGGCAGTTTGATCTCTGGTTCCTCTGCCTTTTCTAAAACTAGCTTGAACATCAGGAAGTTCACGGTTCACGTATTGCTGAAGCCTGTCTTGGAGAATTTTGAGCATTACTTTACTAGCATGTGAGATGAGTGCAATTGTCTGGTAGTTTGAGCATTCTTTGGCATTGCCTTTCTTAGGGATTGGAATGAAAACTGAACTTTTCCAGTCCTGTGGCCACTGCTGAGTTTTCCAAATTTGCTGGCATATTGAGTACAGCACTTTCACAGCATCATCTTTCAGGATTTGAAATAGCTCCACTGGAATTCCATCACATCTACTAGCTTTGTTCATAGTGATGCTTTCTAAAGCCCACTTGACTTCACATTCCAGGTTGTCTGGCTCTAGGTGAGCAATCACACCATCCTGATTATCTGGCTTGTGAAGATCTTTTTGTACAGTTCTTCTGTGTATTCTTGCCCCCTCTTCTTACTCCACCAACTGACAATTAATGTTTTTGACATAATATTTTATCTATTTTTGCTCTGTGTATCTTTTAACCACTTATTGAGGATAGAGAAGATTTTACTGCATTGTCTTGTCTTTTTTTATTTAATTAATTTATTTTAATTGGAGCATATTCTACACTATTGTGATTTTTTTTGCTATACATTGACATGAATCATTCACAGGTGCCCAAGTGTCCCCCATCCTGAAACCTCCCCCGATCCCACTGCCCCCCACTATGGGTTGTCCCAGACAACTGGCTTTAAGTACCCTGCTTCATGCATCGAAGTACTGCATTGTCTTTTAGCCTTTGTGCTAACTTTATGAGACTCCTTATGTGGTTCAATAGTAAAGAAACCGCCTACCAATGCAGGAAACACAGGAGGAACAGGTTTGATCCCTGGGTCAGGAAGATCCCCTGGAGTAGTAAATAATAACCCACTCCAGTATTCTTACCTAGAAAGTTCCATGGACAGAGGAGCATAGCTAGCTATAATCCATGGGATCTCAAAGAGTGAGACATGACTGAGTGACAGAGCATGCACACATCCTAGCTTTATACATGGTTGGTCTCCTACCTTTACAGTATATTTGACTCTAGTGATGAGCTTTTTCTGTCATAAATTTTTATTTCTAGCTGTTGTCTTTTCCTAAAGCTGGTTGACTCGTATTGAATTTTTTTAGCTTTTTCTTGTCTGTAAAATAATTTATCTCTCATTTAAATCTGAATGATAACCTTGCTGATATGGTAATCTTGCTGGATAAAGTACTCTAGGCTATGGGTTTCTTTTCTTTCATTACTTTTAATATATTGTGCTCCATTCTGACTTATAAAGTTTCTGCTGAAAGTCAGTTGATGGACTTATGGCAGTTCCTTTGTACACAACTAGTTGTTTCTCTCTTGCTACTACTGTCAGTATTCTCTCTTGCTACTACTGTCAGTATTCTCTCTTCATCTTTAATTTTCATCATTTTAATTTTAATGTATCTTGGTGTGTACCTCTTTGGACTAATCTTATCTGGGATGCTTTGTGCTTCCTGGCCCTAGACGTCTGTTTCCTTTGACAGGTTAGAAAATTTTTCATCTATTTTTCCTTTTAATAAATTTGTTTCCTCTTTCTTTCTTTCTTATCCCTCAGGGATCCCTTAAATAAATGTTATTGTGCTTGATGTTGCCCCAGAGGAAAACTATTCTTATCTTAAACTATCCTCATTGTTATTGTTATTGTTTTTGTTTTTGTTTTCCTGTTAAACTTGAATGGCTTTCCACTTCTCCATCTTTCAGTTAAATGATCTGTTCCTCCATATCTTCTAATCTGCTATTGATTAATTCTAATGTAATTTTAAAATTTCTGTTATTGATTTCTTCATCTCTGTATGGTTCTTCTTTATGTCTTCTAACACTCTGTTAATCCCCCTGTGTTCATCCATTCTCCTGAGTTGGTTAAGTATCTTTATGATCAATACCCAGAACTATTCATTGTGGGTATTACTCATTTACTCTCTGCTTAGTTTTTTTTTTTTTTCTCTTTGTTGTTGTTGTTTTTATTGTTTGTTTTTTGTTTTGTTTTGATTTTTCCTTTAACATATATTCCTGTATCTTCTCATTTTACTGAATTATTTATGTTTATTTCTATGCATTCGATAGTTTGGTTATATTTCTCATTCTTAGAGAAATGGCCTTACATAAAACATCCTCTGAGAGTGAGTAGCACACTCCCCTCTGGTCATCAGAGCTCCATGTTCTAAGGTGTCTCCTATATGGGCTGCATGGAAACTTCTGTTGTGTTACAGCCAACTGCTGTGTGTGCAGTTGTAGGCAGGACTGGCCCCTGGCCAGGTTGACTGCTAGCCCTGCTTCATGCAGTGGCTTCCTTTGCTTTGATAAGCAGATCTGGTTCCCAGAATGACTGACTGCTCAGCTATGTGGTACCAGAGCTGTTGCTGGCCTGCTGATAGTGAAGCTGGGTCCCAATGTAACTGGTTTTGATTGTTGGGGGTTCCCAAGGCTGGTGTTGGCCATCTGGTGGGAAGACCTGGGTCCAGATATGACTGGTTTTGCAGCCTGGGAAAAAAACAAGTGTTTTAATGATATAAGAATATTTGATGCTCACACATGGAAGACAGATGTAACTCCCCAGGTGGTGAAAGAATGCTAATTATATAGCCCATTATAGCCAGTTAATTAGACAATACTAGCTGATACAATGGTTTATGTGAAAATTATTTTTAAGAAATAAACTGGAAGTACGAAAAGCTTCATACCCTCTTCAGCTAAAACCTATACTAAACTACATATTTGTTCAGGGACTGGATTCCCAATAATTAGATTGTGCTTCCTGCTCAGATTAAATCAGTACACTAAGTATTGAACCAAAAAAAAAAAAAAAAACCAGAAAATGTTTATAACTGTAACATTTTAGTTAAACAATGAAACATTAAGGTTAAAGACAAAAATAGTGAAAATTAATGGGTAAATAAATAAGTTGCATACCTATAGCTGACAAGAAAGGAATATTACTCAGCTATAACAACAATGCATTTGAATCAATTCTAATGAAGTGGATGAAACTGAGTGAAGTAAGATATAGAGTGAAGTAAATCAGAAAGAGGAACACCAATACAGCATATAAACATATATATATATATATATATATATATATATATATATGGAATTTAGTGATGGCCCTGTATGCAAGACACCAAAAGAGACAAAGCTGTAAATAACAGACTTTTGGATTCTGTGGGAGAAGGTTAGAGTGGGATGGTTTGAGAAAATAGCATTTAAACATGTATATTATCATATGTAAAATAGATGACCAGTGCAAGTTTGATACATGAAGCAGGGCACTCAGAGCCATTGCTCTGGAACAACCCAGAGGGATGGGGGGACACATGTACATCTGTGGCTGATTCATGTCAATGTATGGCGAAAACCACCACAATATTGTAAAGCAATTAGCCTCCAATTAAAAGAAATAAATTAATTAATTCAAAATAAAAAGAAACAGCAGGCTTCTCAGCAACAATGATATAAGCCAGAAGAGAATAAAAACACATGTATAAAATGTTGATTGAAAGTAGTTGCAGTTTAGAATTCTATAGTCAGTTAAAATAACATTCAGGAGTTAAGATGAAGTAAGAAAAACAGAAGTATATGTATAAAAAATAATGGAAACTTGTCATACATAGGTTTTCTTGAAATAATTGCTAAAGAATGTGCTTTAACATAAAGAAAAATAAAAGTATTGGAGTCTCTATGCAACCCCATAGATGGCAGCCCACCAGGCTTCCCCGTCCCTGGGATTCTCCAGGCAAGAACACTGGAGTGGGTTGCCATTTCCTTCTCCAGAAAGAAGAATTATGTGTCATAAAAACAACCAAATGTTTATAAATTTAATTAAATATTGACTATAATTAATAATAGCTAAGTTTTTGCACAAAACTTTCAGAAAGCAATTTTAAAAAGAACATGGGGTGAAGTATAAACAATGTCAAAACACCAGAGGAACAACATAGTAGAACTAAATGTTTTTAGACTTGTTAGAAATGTGTACAGTAAGATATATGTATTAAAATTTTAGGTGACGCCAATAAAGGTAATAGTTATTTCAAGTTTACAAACCACAAAAGGAGAAAAATAGATATAAAAAGGGAAGGATACCCAACATAGTGAAAAAAAACTAGGAAAAAAGTGTCTAAATATGTTAACCACAATAAATGCTAACAGAATAAGACCGTTATAGTACTATCACTTAAATTGAATTTCTTAAATTGCAGCTATATGCTGCTATAAGGGTTATTTCTTTAAGAAAAATTTGTAGTATCCTTACAAATAAAATAGGAGATATGAGCAAGATGGCCAAATATAAGCAAGGGAAGACTAGTGAACCAATATTAATATCAGACAAAATAGAATTTTAAGAACACAGTAATAGTTATAATGGGTGACATGGCAATAAAGAGTAAATCAATGAATGTGAATTAAATAATTATTTCATTAACAGTTTAGTCTAGTCACCAGTCACAATGAGACAGTTCACTTGCTAGCACAGTTCAACCGTCTTCAGGACATTATCTTCAGGAGACCACTGGTGGTTATTTTATCTCTGTATTTCATGCTGTTTTGTATAGTTGAAACTTCAAATCTACATTTTTTAGAAAGTACAGGGTTTTTTCCCTTGTCAAAAATTCCAATTATAAATATTTATATATGGAAATATTTAAACAGGTTATCACAATATGTTAGCAAGTCCATTGTACTAAGACATTAAATGACTGAAATACATTCTTCCATTGTTAACTTTTGTCTCAGTCACAGAAGCACCTCATGAAAGAACAGCAGAAATAATTGGAAAAGCAAAAGAGAAAATAATTCTTTGATATCTATTTTGACAATGATAATTCTTGACAGGTTAGTCATTTAATCACTAAATGAGCTCCTAAAGGGGAAGGATACTGAATCTCTTTTTCTCTCTTGCTAATTTTGTTGCCTTTATTGTTCATATAATCCTCATACATAGAACGAATTTTGGATTAAAAATAATACCATGCAAAGAAGATATCACAGCAAAGCTATTTAATTTCTTTTTGCTAACACTCTATTTACCTGTCTAAAACTCTAGAGAGAAGGTAAAATAAAGAATCATTTCCAGGAATCATAAAAACCTTTCTCCCTTTAAAGTACCACAGCATTCAAATGTGATTTAGATGTAAATATAGCATATTTCCAAATATTAACTTCAGGATGGATTATAGACATATTGTTCTCAGAGAATACAAACTTCAGAGATACATTTGAAGGCACACATTTCATCCTTAGTATTCTGGTTGCTATACCTACAACTCTACATTCCGCAAGCAGAGAAAACTCAGATACCATAATATGTCCCTAGCAGATAGATCTGCTTTTGCTTATTGGCATTCATGTGGCACATCCAAGACAGATTTCATTGCTTTTGAGCTTTAGGAGGTATTCTAGTTTTTTTCATGAGCTTCCCAAGTTGCTCAGTGGTAAAGAATCTGCCTGTAGTGCAGGAGATCCAGGAGATGAGGGTTTGATCCCTGGGTTAGGAAGATCCCCTGGAGTAGTAAATGGTAATCCATTCCAGTATTCTTGCCAGGAAACTCTCATAGAGAGAGGAATCTGGTGGGCTATAATCCATGGGGTCACAAATGCTACACTTTTTCATAGTTGATTTTACCTCCTCCTCTGCCCTGATTTTCATTTCTATTAATTTCTACTAATTCTACCTGAATATATGTTTTCATTTTTCCCTGTCTAGAGTACCATATCAGTCTCTCAATTGGTCTTTCCTCTACTCTCTCCTTGTTCCAACATGTCCTTTGCAATACAGACAGTAGTATTTCTAATGTGCAAACATGACCATATTACTATTTTTAAATTTAAGTAGATTCATAAAATAAAATGTACAAACAATAGAACAAAACATACATTCTATGTTCTAATGTTTTAATGTACCTAGTTCTTCTCTTGACCCTGCCACAAATGTATTTTCTTCCTTAGCCGTGTTGATTTACTAACTGTTCTATAAACACATTGGTGTCTTTCATCTTTCTGTATCTTAGAGTATTTTATTCCCATAGTCAAGAATCCTTTAATCAGTTGAAATTTACTATAATTGGTTCACAGCAAACTTGTGAATGGCTTTCGTCCCTCACGAAAGTAAGTAAGCATCTTCTATTTTGTTATTATTTCAATTTTTGTTTTTATTCAATTTTCCCATTAATCAATAGGTCAGATGAATGAAAAATCTGGAACTACGTGCTGGGATGAGTTATGATTATCAGAGCTAGGTGAGTTGAAACAGTGAAAATGCATTTATGGTTAGACTTGAGTGAGTGAATGTGGAGACTCCATTGCTTAATTTTCTTTTTCTTTAGGTTGATGTTAATCATAAGGATTTGGCAATGCATAGAATGAATCTATCAGAGTGAAAGAGAACCCAGAGGACTCAGAATCAAGGAGAGCTCTCATCTAGATCTGCACAAGACAATATATAGTCAATGAGCAACCTCTTCCAATCCTGACAAAGGCCTCATGTAGGAGATGAACCTAATAGTTTAGCCTGATCTGAACTCTTCACTGTCCCTAAATCTTTGGTGGTTGTCCAAATCACATTCTTTGTTCTTATTGTATCCAGAAGTTGAGAATGTGTGGAGAACCTATCAGTATCACAAAGGGGAGGATTTCAGTCAGCCTCTATAAATAGAAGCCTGACCCTAAGGCAACAGCTTTTATAATAGGCAAATAGGCCTCTTTAAAGGAAAGACTGGGGCACAGCATTTTTTTTTTCTTTCCTCTGTATTGAGTCCTGAAGCAATAGACACAGTGAGTTTTCCCAAGTTCTTTCAGAATTGTTTCTTTTTTGCTGTAGTCTTGTGAGTCTCATGGACACAAGCCCACCAATGGCTCAGATGGTAAATAATTTGGCTGCAGTGCAGGAGACCTGAATTCGATCCCTGGGTGGGGACGATCCCCTGGAGAAGGGAATGGCAACCCACTGCAGAATTCTTGCCTGGATAATTCCAGGGACAGAGGAGCCTGGTGGGCTACAGTCCATGGGGTCCTAAAGAGTTGGACATGACTGAGAGACTAACACTTGTGAGTCTCACGGACACAACCCAAGTTGGGTTTCTGAACAAGGTGTTTTACAGGCCAGTAACTCACATCAACCATTTCAATATGGAGACTTTCTCATTTATCTGATGTGTAGGAGCTGTTCAGTTAGTTTCTGTATTTCTTTTAGGGACAATAGGACCCTGCGTGTCCCTGGGAGGGACACATAGATTGGATGTGTCCCTGGGAGGAGATGAGTTCATTGAAATTCCTATGTCTCCATCTTGGAGTGGAAGTTTGAGAATATAGATTGAATATGATAGAAAAAATAAATTGAAGCTCTGTCAGTTACAACTGTAAAGTACATTAGCACTTTTCTTATCCTCCTTGATGCTCATTTTTTATTACTACAATACAAAGTTAACAGCAGTTTCCATTTGATGTTGTTCAGTCACTAAGTAATGTCCAATACTTTGTGACCATCTGGAGTGTAGCACGCCAAGCTCTTCTGTACTCCACTATCTCCCAGAGTTTGCTCAAATCATGCCCACTGAGTCCATGATGCTATCTAACCATCTTATCCCCTGCTACCCCCTTCTCATTTTGTCTTCTTCTTTCCCAACATTGGGGTGTTTTCCAATGAGTTGACTCTTCACATCAGGTAGCCAAATTATTGGAGCTTCAACTACAGCAATAATCCTTCCAATGATTATTTGGGGTTGATTTCCCTTAGGATTGACTGATTTGACCTCCTTGCAGTGCAAGGGACTCTCAAGAGTCTTCTCCAGCTTCACAATTTGAAAACATCAATTCTTTAACGCTCAGTCTGCTTTATAACCAAACTCTCACATCTGTACATGACAACTGGAAAAACCATAGCTTTGACTATACAGACTATTGTCAGCAAAGTGATATCTCTGCTTTTTAATATGCTTCCTAGATTTTGACAAGATGGGCTTCTCAGGTGACCCAATGGTGAAAGAATTCATCTGCCAATGCAGTAGTCACAGGAGATGAAGTTTCAATCCCTGGGTCTGGAAGATCCCCTGGAGAAGGAAATGACAACTCACCCCAGTATTCTTGCTTGAGAAATCCCATGGACAGAAGAGTCTGGTGGGCTATAGCCCATGGGGTCACAAAGAGTCAGCCATGACTGAGAAACCAAGAACAAACATAATGAGGTTTGCCATGGCTTTCTTTCCAGTTAGCAAGTGTCTTTTAATTTCATGGTTGTGGTCACCATCTGCATGATTTGAGAGCCCAAGAAAATAAAATCTGCAAGTTTCCACTTTTTCCCTTTCTATATGCCATGAAGTGATGGGACTGATGCCATGATCTTAGTGATTTTTGTTGTTGTTGTTGTTTTTAATGTTAAGATTCAAGCTTGTTCACTTTTCTCTTTCACCTTCATCAATAGGCTCTTTAGTTCCTCTTCACTTTCTACCATTACAGTGGTATCTACATATCTGAGGTTGTGGATAATTTGATAATTTCTAGTAAATATTTAATTAATATAAAATTTATATAATAATACTTATAATAGTATTATTGATGATGATAGCACTACTAATAACACACACTTTAATGCTGCTTTGATCCAATATTAAAGCCCTGGTTAGAAGCTGAACAGTTTCCTTTCTTGAGATACCTGGGACCAATAGGCACTCTCTTTAAAACCCTGGGGCCAGAAGCCAGAGGCCTATGGACAGATCCCATGCCCAAAAGCCTGTTAAATTTACCCATTTCATGGGGAGCCTAGGAACCTACTTAATCACAGTCATTTACCATATATAAACTGCCTCTTACAGCCCCAGGTTGTTGTTACCCTGACTGTGAGTGCAACCCTCTATGTGAATTTGCATGGCAGCCTTCTCTCATTTTGAGTTCTAAGTAAAAAAGTTTTCTACCGTGCATGTGCTCAAGTGTCTGTTGTATCCCACCATCAAAATTAATCTTCCAAATTTATAAACCATTAACATATGTTAAGAAACAGAACACATCTCTTTGCAAATACAATAAACATGGTGACTACTACTAATTTTTTGTCTTCTGTGAATTCAATAGCAATTCCAATTAAAATACAATCTAGACATGTTGCCAGAGCTCCTCCAGGTCTTAGCTCAAAGCCCATTAACCCCTATCTTTAGCAGGAATGTCCTTGCTCACACCCTTCAACACTCATCTTTAGCAGGAGATAACATTAGGTAAAAGTGTCCAAAGATAAGAAAAGAAGCTACAAAAAAAAAAAAAAAAGAAGAAGAAGAAGAAGAAGCAAAAAGAAACAAACAAACAACAACAACAACAAAAAATTGTTATTCAGTCACTCTTTGGAACTCATGTCTGACTCTTTTGAACCCATGGACTGCAGCACATCAGGCTTCCCTGTCCTTCACCATTTCCCAAAACTTGCTGAAAGTCGTGTCCTTTGAGTTGGTGATGCCATTCAACCATCTCATTCTCCATCATCCCCATCTCTTGCCTTCAATCTTTCCCAACATCAGGTCTTTTCCAATGAGTGAGCTCTTCACATCTGTTGGCCAAAGTATTGGAGCTTCAGCTTCATCATCAGTCCTTCCAATGAATATTCAGGGTTGATTTCCTTTAAGATTGACTGGTTAGATCTGTTTCAAATCCAAGGAACTCTCAAGAATCTTCTCCAACCCCACAGTCATAAAGCATCAATCTTTTGGTGCTCAACCTTTTCTATGGTCCAGCTCTCACATCCATACACAGACATCCATACTGGACAAACCATAGCTTTGGTTATATAGTTTTGTCACCAAAGTGATGTCTCTGCTTTTGAATACACTGTCTATCTTTGTCATAGGTTTTCTTCCAACGGGCAAATGTCTTTTAATTACATGGCTGTAGTCATTGTCCAGAGTGGTTTTGGAGCCCAAGAAAACAATCTGTCACTGTTTCCATTGTTTAAACAAATAGATGGTGATAAATCTGACTCCTGAAAGACTATGAGTCTCATTATATGCTAGTTTTACTGTATTTACTTACTAAATGATACACCTGGCAGCCAGGACCAGACATTAATGACTAAAAAAGGATTAAAGAGGTGTGACATCCCAATTTGCACAAAGCCCTGCCACTTCCGCACAGACTAGTGCACACACCTCCCCATCATCATGAGAGGGTAACAGGCAGGAAAGCCAGGGGTCTGCAAACAGAGGAAATAGGCTGCAAGTGTCAGGCATTTTTATCTCTCTTAAGCAGCAGGAGGAAACAAACTAGCGATATTTTTTTTTTCCTTCTCTATACAAATTTAAAAGGAGGTTTCTCTTAAAATACTGTTGCCATAAAGACATCCTGGTTTTACCTGAAGTTAACTATTCTGAAACCTTGAGTTAACCAATGCATTATTCTTATGGAAATGTTTGTCTTAAGCTATGTTAATGTACTATGCATTTGCCCCAGACTCTATCTTCAAGTCGGTTCCGCCTAATGGCTCAGAAGCTACTTGACAAACCAGTATGTTATATGCAGATGTTGTTTCCCTAATCTATGTAAATGAAATTATTTGTATGGTAATCTGCCCTTCTACAAGATTCAAGTCAATTGTTTTATGGCCCGGGATGAATAATCTGGTGCCAAGATTATCCAAAAATGCATCTTATGGATGAGGGGCCTGGCGCCATTCTGAGTTTTAAGGCATTCCTTTCTTTCATTAACAGACTGCTTGTGACTATATAACATCCAGCTGAAGACTAGCAGGGGGTACTCTTTCTGCCTCATTCTGATGTCTATGTCAGAAGCTTTCTCTATTTCCTTTATATTTTAATAAAACTTTATTACACAAAAGCTCTGAGCAATCAAGCCTCATCTCTGGCCCCGGATTAAATTCTTCTCCTCCAGAGGCCAAAAATCCTGGTGTCTTTTCGTTCAGCAACAACCTTTCAATTAGCCTCATCCTTCCACTCTTTGCCTTTACTTTTAAAATTAAATCCTTCTACTAGATGGGTGAGAAGTTGATCTGTGAACTTAGTTTCTGCTTCTCCACTCTTCAGTCACAGCAAGTCTGTACTGTGTGGATTTCGGCTTCAGTTTGATTATTCTTCTACTTCAACTAATTGGAAAAACCATCGTCCATTGATGCAGGGAGCCTCAGCTGGGCTAGGGCCAGCTCAGGGCCAGGTTGGTAGAGTCAGCTTGGTAACAGCAAGCTGTGATGCTTTTTGGATTCTCTGATGTACTATTGGTATTCTTATCAGTAGATAAGAGTAGGCCATGGAAATGTCTTTTCTGCTGCCTGCTCCTGCTGCTGCTAAGTCACTTTAGTCGTGTCCAACTCTGTGTCACCCCATAGACGGCAGCCCACCAGGCTCCCCCGTACCTGGAATTCTCCAGGCAAGAACACTGGAGTGGGTTGCCATTTCCCTCTCCAATGCATGAAAGTGAAAAGTGAAAGTGAAGTAGCTCAGTAGTGTCCAACTCTTAGCAACCCCATGCACTACAGCCCACCAGGCTCCTCTGTCCCTCTAATCAAAGGGTACTTCTCAAGCAGAGTGCACAAATTTTAAGAAGCACTAGAAATGCCAGTCATAAAAACCCACTTTATATTATGCCAATTGAAATGGTGAAAGAATTTTCACTTCTCATGCTTACCCAATTCATTTCATACTAAAATAGGCATAATAAATTTTGCTAGAAAAAACATGAAATCAGAGGAAAGCCTGTGGCATAACAATAATTCTAAAAATAGACAATGGTTATTCACTGATTTAAAAAATGATGAATAAAATATTACCACTTTTGAAATAATTTTGTTAGAATATTTCCTATAAAATATGACATGAAATATATCATGTCCATATGGAATTATATAAAACAAAATCATTATTATTTATTTGGTGATATCAATTTTCTTTAGAATACAAAATATAACAGCAAACCTCTAAACATATGCTTATTGACATTGCTATGGTCACATGCATTTATTTGTAATAGCTCTGTCTTCTTCTACCAACACTCTGACATAAACTATAATAATAGTAATAAAATATCAGTTGAACACTAACAATGCAGACAGTGCCTTAGGTTTTTGTTATTGTTTGTTTGTTTGTTTGTTTTCATTGGCTGAGCCACAGTTCAGTTCAGTTCAGTCGCTCAGTCATGTCTGACTCTTTGCGACCCCATGAATCACAGCACACCAGGCCTCCCTGTCCATCACCAACTCCCGGAGTTCACTTAGACTCACGTCCATCGAGTCAGTGATGCCATCTAACCATCTCATCCTCTGTCATCCCCTTCTCCTCCTGCCCCCAATCCCTCCCAGCATCAGAGTCTTTTCCAATGAGTCAACTCTTTGCATGAGGTGGACAAAGTACTGGAGTTTCAGCTTTAGCATCATTTCTTCCAAAGAAATCCCAGGGCTGATCTCCTTCAGAGTGGATTGGTTGGATCTCCTTGCAGTCCAAGGGACTCTCAAGAGTCTTCTCCAACACCATAGTTCAAAATCATCAATTGTTTGGTGCTCAGCTTTCTTTATGGTCCAACTCTCACATCCGTAAGTGACTACTGGAAAAACCATAGCTTTAACTATACAGACCTTTATAGGCAAACTGATTTCTCTGCTTTTTAATATGCTGTCTAAGTTGATCATACTTTTCTTCCAAGGAACAAGCGTCTTAATTTCATGGCTGCAGTCACCGAGGGCAGTGATTTTGGAGCCCAAGAAAAGAACGTCTGTCACTGTTTCCATTGTTTCCCCATCTATTTGCCATGAAGTGATGGGACCAGATGTCATGAGCATTAATTTATTTGTGTGTTTTCACCCCAAAGTTCTTCATATGATTTCTTTATTGTTCTCTTCTGTTTAATACTGCAGAAGAAAAAACTTAAAATGTTGTGTTTCCCAGTCTTTTTCTTGTTCAGTTCAGTCCAGTCACTCAGTCGTGCCCGACTCTTTGCGACCCCATAAATTGCAGCATGCCAGGCTTCCCTGTCCATCACCAACTCCCGGAGATCACTCAGACTCATGTCCATAGAGTCAGTGATGCCATCTAGCCATTTCATCCTCTGTTGTCCTCTTCTTCCCCTGCCCCCAATCCCTCCCAGCATCAAAGACTTTTCCAATGAGTCAACTCTTTGCATGAGGTGGCCAAAGTACTGGAGCTTCAGCTTTAGCATCATTCCTTCCAAAGAAATCCCAGGGTTGATCTACTTCAGAATGGAATTGTTGGATCTCCTTGCAGTCCAAGGGACTCTCAAGAGTCTTCTACAACAACACAGTTCAAAAGCATCATTTCTTCAGTGCTCAGCCTTCCCCACAGTCCAACTCTCACATCCATACATGACTACTGGAAAACCCATAGCCTTGACTAGATGGACTTTTGTTGGCAAAGTAATGTCTCTGATTTTCAATATGCTATCTAGTTTGCTCATAACTTTTCTTCCAAGGAGTAAGCGTCTTAATTTCATGGCTGCAATCACCATCTGCAGTGATTTTGGAGCCCAAAATATTAAAGTCTGACACTGTTTCCACTGTTTCCCCATCTATTTCCCATGAAGTGATGGGACTGGATGCCATGATCTACGTTTTCTGAATGTTGAGCTTTAAGCTAAGTTTTTCACTCTCCTCTTTCACTTTCATCGTGAGGCTTTTTAGCTCTTCTTCACTTTCTGCCATAAAGGTGGTGTCATCTGCATATCTGAGGTTATTGATATTTCTCCTGGCAATCTTGATTCCAGCTTGTGCTTCTTCCAGCCCAGCGTTTCTCATGATGTACTCTGCATAGAAGTTAAATAAGCAGGCTGACAATATACAGCCTTGGAGTATTCCTTTTCCTATTTGAAACCAGTCTGTTGCTCCATGTCCAGTTCTAACTGTTGCTTCAGGGAAGCCCAAAAGATTCAGCTCTTCAGTTTTGAAAAATTATATTTTGAATTTCTTTTTTTTCTTTTATAACTAAATAAGATTATTTTTATTTTTTTTATCTTTTCACTTTCCTTAGTTTTCATTTTATCTTTATTATTTTTTACAGTACATTCTTGGTTGGTTATTTAATTTAAATATAGTAATGTTCACATGTCAATCCCAAACTCCTGATCTATCCCTCTTCCCGTTCTTCACCCCTGGTCACTGTAACTTCCTTCTCTAAGTCTATAAGTCTATTTCATTTTTGTAAATGAGCTAAACTGTGTCATTTTTTTAGATTCCACATATAAAAAATATATGATATTTCTCTTTCTCTGTCTTACTTCATTTAGATAATTTCCAGGTTCATCCATGATGCTGCAAATGACATTATTTCATTCTTTTTATTTACTGACTAATGGTCCTTTGTGTTTATATATGGCATTTTCTTTATTCATTCATTTGTCAATGAATATTTAAGTTGCCTTCATGTCTTGGCTATTGCAAACAGTGATGCAATGAATATTGTGTGCCTGTATCCTTCCAAATCATGTTTTTCTCTGAATATATGGCCAGGAGAAGGACTTCTGGACCATTTGGTACCACTATTCTTAGGTTTTTAAAGAATACTGATACTGTTTTTCACAGTGGTGTAGCAATATACACTAACAGTGTAGGAGGGTTCACTGCTGTCCACACCTTCTCCAGCATTTCTTGCTTGTAGACTTTTAATGATAGCCAGTCAGACTAGGATGAGGTGATAGTTCATTGTAGTTTTGATTTGTGTTTCTCTAATACATAGTAATCTTGAACATCTTTTCATGTGCCTCTTGGCCATCTGTATATCTTCTCTGGAGAAATGTCTATTTATGTCTTCTGCTCTTTTATTTTTTTTTGATTAGGATTTTTTACTTATTGATACTACATTGCATGAATTCTTTGTAAATTTTGGAGACTAGGTTCTTGTTGGACACATTCTGTGAATATTTTATCTCCTTTTATAAGTTGTCTTTTCATTTGGTTTGTGATTTTCTTAGTTGTGTAAAGTCTTTTGATTTTAGATAAAAAAAATTAGATCTCATTTGTTTGTTTTGATGTGCATCAATTTGGAAGACAAATTTAGAAAAATATTGCTGTGATTTATGTCAAGGATTGTTCTGTCTATGTTTTACGCTGAGTGTTATAGTATTTGGCCTTACATTTAGGTCTTCAATTCATTTTGCATTTATTTATCTGTATAGTGTTAAATAATATTCTACTTTCAATTCTTACATGTACCTGCTGCCCAACTGTCCCAGCACTGTTTATGGAAGAGACAGTCTTTCTACATTGTATAATAATGCCTCATTTTTTGTATGTTGATCTCCAGTGCATGGGTTTATTTCTGGGCTTTCTGTCCTATTCCATTGCTCTATATTTCAGTTTTTGTGCCAATGCCATAAAATTTTTCTTATTGTAGCTTTGTATAATAGTAGTTTAAAAACAGAGAGTCTCAGCACTCTAGCTCTGTTTCTCTTTCTCAAGATTGTTTGCCCATTCAGTCTTTGATGTCTCCATACAGATGTCAAGATATTATATTCTAGTCCTGTGAAACATACCACAGGTAATTTGACAGGGATTGCATTGAACCTGCAGATTGCCTTGGATAGTATAGTCATTTTGATAAGACTGATACTTCCAATCCAATAATATGATATATCTATCTGTGTCATTTTTCATTTCTGTCACCAGTGTCTCACACTTTTTAGAGTACAAGAATTTGTAGGTTTATTTTTAGGTATTTTATTCTTTTCAGATGGTTAACTGAATTATTTCTTTAATTTCCCTGATCTTTCATTGTTAGTATATAGAAATACAACAGATTTCTGTGTATTAATTCTTTTTTATCCTGCAATATTACCAAATATATCAATGAGCTCTAATAGTTTTCTGGTAGCATCACTAGGATTTTGTTTGTATAGTATCAAGTCATATGCAAATAGTGACAGTTTAACCTCTTTTCCAGTTTGGAGTCTTTTTTCTTTTTTCCTCTTTGATTGCTATGGCTAGAACTTTGAAACTATGTAGAATAAAAATGGCTACAGTGGATATCCTAGCCTTGTTTCTAATCTTAGAGGAAATGCTTTCAGCTTTTCATGGTTGAATATGATGTTACATGTAGATGAGATGTATTCCCTCTGTGTCCACTTTCTGGAGAGGTTTTTTTTTTTTTTTGTCATAAATGGGTGTTGAACTTTATGTCAAAATTTTTGTCTGCAACTATTGAAATAGTCATATGATTTTTATTCTTCAATTTCTTAACATGGAGTTAATTTTACATGGGGTTAACACTGATTTATTTGCAGATACTGAAAAGTCTTTTCATCCATGCGATAAATGCCACTTGATCATGGTATACGACATTTTTGTTCAATTCAGTTTACTAGTACTTCATTGAGGATATTTGCACCTCTGTTTGTCAGTGTTATTGGCCCATGATTTTCTTTTCTGTTACGTCTTTGTCTCGATTTGGTATCGAGGTGATAGTGGTTTTATAGAACAAGTTTAGGAGTATTCCTTCCTCTGAAATTTTTTGGATGACTTTCAGAAGGATAAGGGTGAACTCTTTTGTAAATGATTGATAGAATTCTCCTGTTAATCCATCTGGGGCTGGACATTTTTTGTTGTTACTGGGAGTTTTTAATCACAGTTTCAATATTAGTACTTGTGATTGATCTGTTTATATTTTCTGTTTCTTCCTGGTCCATCCTTGGGAGATTGTACCTTTCTAGCAATTGGTCAATTTCTTCCAAGCTGTACGTTTTATTGGCATATAGTCATCATTTGCATTTTTGTGGTGTCCATTATAGCTTCTTTTTCCTTTCTAATTTTATTAATTTGTGCCCTTTCCCTATATTTCTTGATGAGTCTAGCAAAAGGTACATCAGTTTTGTTTTTTTTTTAATCTTTTGAAAGAGTCAGCATTCAGTTTAACTGATTTTTTTAAATATTATTTTCTTGGTCTCTATTTCACTTATTTCTGTCTTGATCCTCAAGATTTCTTTCTTTCTACTAATTTTGGGTTTTGTTTGTTCTTCTTTCTTTTGTTGCTTCTTTCTTTTGTTCATAACATTTGGTTGCTATTTGTGATTTTTCTTGTTTTCTGAGGTAAGATTTCATTGCTATGAACTTCCCTCTTAGAAATTTTACTGTGTCCTATAGGTTTTAGATTGTTTTACCATCATTTTCATTTGTCACCATGTATTTTTCAATTTCTTCTTGATTTCTTCAATGATCTATATGTTGTTTTGTAGCATATTGTCTGACCTCCATAAGTTTGTGTTTTTTAGCTTTCTTTCTAATAGCTGGTTTCCAAGTGGGGGTGTTAACATCTCTCACTATTACTGTGCTACTGTCAATTTCTCCCTTTAAGACTGGCTGTATTTGTCTCATACAGTGAGATGCTTTTATGGTGGAGACATATATATATATATATACACACACACACATATATATATATGTGTGTGTGTGTATATATATACATATATATGTATGTATAGATATATAGATATATAGATATATCTACAATTGTTCTATCTTCTCTTTGGATTGTTCCATTGATCTTTATGTTGTGCCCTTCTTCATCTCCTATAATAGTTTTTATTTTGAAGTGTGCTTTGTTTGAAATGAGTATTGCTTCTTTAACTTTCTTTTGTTTACTATTTGTATGAAATACCATTCTTATGTAGCTCTATTATAGACAGCATATATATGGCCTTGTCTTTATATTCAGTCAGTCAGTCTGTCTTATGGTTGAAGCATTTTTGTCTGTTTATGATTAATTAATTATAAATATGAATATTTCCATTGCTATTTTGATATATGTTTAGGATTAGTTTTGTAGGTCTTTTTTTATTCACTTCCTCTTTTTTTTCCTCTTCTGTTTTTATTTTCTGACTACATTCAGTGCTGTCTTTGGATTATTTTTGTGTGTGTGTATATGTATGCATCTACTGTAGACTTTTGGTTTGTGGTTATTATGAAGTTTTGATATAACAGTCTGTACATAAGATTGCTTTAACCTGGTTTTGTTTATTTCAAGGGCATATCTTATATTCTGTTTTTGTGCTCTCCTTTTCTCACAATTGTGGCTTTTAATATTGTTTTATGTGTGATTGAAGTTCTACCTTTACTATATATTTTATTTTACTGGTGAGATTTTCCATTTATAATTTTCCTGTTATAAGTTGTGACTTTTTATTTTCTGTTTAGAGAAGTTTAACATTTGTTGCAAAGCTAGTCTTACAGTTCTGAATTCTCTTACTTTTTTCTGTAAAGATTTTGTTTTCTCCATAGAATCCAAATTAAATCCTTGCTGTATATTATTTGTTGTAAGTTCTTTCCATTTATCACTTAAAATATATTTTGTCACTCCTTTCTGTCCTTCAGAATTTCTGCTGAGAAACCAGTTGATAATCTTAAGGGAGTTTCCTTGTATAATATTTGTTGCTTTTAGTTGTTTTTTGTTTGTTTGTTTTTGTTTTTTTCTTCTTTGTTTGATTTTTGTCAATTTAATTGCTATGTGGCTCAGCACGTTCCTTCTTGGATTTATTCTGTCTGGGACTGTCTGTGCTTCCTGGACTTGGGTGCCTGTTTTTTTTTTTTTTTTTTCCCATCTTAGGAAATTTTCAGTTATTATCTCTTCAAATATTTTTGCAAGTACTTTCACTCTCTTCTCTTTCTGGGACCCCCATAAAATGAATGTTGGTACATTAAGTATTACCCCAAGATTCTCTGAGGCTATCTTCATTCATTTATATTCTTTTTTTTTTTTTTCCTTACTCTGTTACACAGTAGTGATTTTTCTGCAATTCTGTTTTCCAGGTCACTTATCTGTTGTTTTACATCACTTATTCTGTTATTGATTCTTTCTAATGTATTTTATTTTATTTCTTGTTCTGCTGCTTTGTTCTTTAGTATATTTAGTTCTTTGTTGATCATTTCTTGCATCTTCTTGATCCTTACCATCATTCTTTTTCAGAGATCTTGGATCATTTTGTTGTTGCTGATGTTTTTCAGTCGCTAAGTCGTATCTTAGTCTTTGCAGTCCCATGGACTGCATCATGTCAGGCTATTCTGAATTCTTTTTCTCATCAGTCAGTTCAGTCACTCAGTCATGTCCAACTCTTTGTGACACCATGGACTGCAACATTCCAGGATTCCCTGTCCATCACCAACTTCTGGAGCTTACTCAAGCTCATGTCCATCGAGTTGGTGATGTCATCCAACCATTTCATCCTTTGTCATCCCCTTCTCCTCCTGCCTCCAATCTTTCCCAACATCAGGGTCTTTTCCAATGAGTCAGTTCTTCACATCAGGTGGCCAAAGTATCAGAGTTTCAGCTTTAGCATCAGTACTTCCAATGAATATTCAGGACTGATCTCCTTTAGGATTGATTGGTTGGGTCTCCTTTCAGTCCAAGGGACTCTCCAGAGTTTTCTCCCACATTGCAGTTCAAGAGCATCAGTTCTTTAGCATTCAGCTTTCTTTTAAGTCCAACTCTCACATACATACATGACTGCTGGCAAAACCATAGCTTTTATTAGACAGACCTTTGTTGGCAAAGTAATGTTTCTGTTTTTTTCTGGTAGAGTGCCTATTTCCATTTTCCTTAGTTGCTTTGTGGGGCTTTATCTTGTTTCTTCATTTGGGCTATAATCCTCTGTTGTTTCATTTCACCTTACTTTCTGTGATTGTGTTTATTCTCAACAAGCTGCAGTATTATAGTTCTCCTTTCTTCTGCTGTCTGCCCTCTGGTGAATGAGGTTCTCTAAAAGGCTTGTGATGACTTCCTGATGGAAGGCACTCTATGGTAGATGGAGTTGTGTCTTGTCCCTCTGGTGGGCAGAGCTATGCTCAGGAAAACTTTAGGCAGCCTGTCTGCTTCTATGGGTGGGGCTGTGTTTCTGCCCTGGGATGCCAGGCATCCCAGGACTGGAACATAGGACTATTGGATAGGGCTAATGGCAGCCTACATGGGGGTGAGGAGGTTCATGCCAATGAGTAGCCTCCAGAACTATTGTTGCCAGTGTCTTTGTTCCAACCTTGAATCATAACTACTTCCTGACTCCACAGAAGACCCTCCAATACTAGTGGGTAATTATGGCCCAGTCTTTTATGAGGTCACTGCATTTTTTCTCTTGGGTTGTGGTGAGCACAGGACCTTGTGTGTGCTCTCCAGAAATGTAGTCTTTGTTTCTCCAAATCCCATGGATTTCCTGTTATCAGACACTCTCAGCTTTCAAAACCAGATTCTCTCTTTCAGAACCAGGTTCTTTCAAAACCTCCTCCTCTTGCAATAACCTTAGGCTGCAAACCCTGATTTGGAGCTCACCAGTTTCATTCTTGTGCAAGGGTCTCCATGGTGTAAGTGCTCTCCACCTGTGGGCCACCCATGCAGAGAGTATGGGACTTAACATTATTATGATTGTGTCCTTCCAACAGTCTCATAGTGGCTTGTCTTTGCTTATAGGTATTCTTTTTTGATATATTTCAGTGATTTTTTTCTGTTCATGATTGTTCAACTGTTAGTTGTGATTTTGGTGTTTCCATAAAAAAAAGTGAGCCCATGTCCTTCTACTCCACCATACTAAGCTCCTCCCCTGAGTAGGAGGCATTTATGATTCAGTATTTGCTTACTTTGGCAAAACGAGCATCATTGATGAGGCCAAGGGGCAGGGCTCCCATGGGAATGGTCACAGTACCCAGCCAGAGGCACCAGTGGAGGTGCTAGTGGCCAGCACTAAGAGGAGGAGCAGGAGGACATGGATGTGCTCAGAAACACTTGTACCCCAGCTGACCAGCCAGGGCCCAGGTTAGGGCAGCACTGCATGAGAGCTTACCCAAAAGGTACACCATCTGTATTTTTGTTTCCATCAATGCTCAGTATGGCTACTTAACAGCCTCAACTCCAAGTTAAATCTGTGAACACTTATTTGTATTTCATCTTCATTTCAGGCTTTTGGTTAATATACCCTATCACATTGCAAGTTTATGCTCTTTCATGGAGACATCCAACCTGAAGCCAAAATGATTTATTTATTTATTTTTAATCATCCTTCATATCATTTGCATTCTTCAGTTTTATTTTATTTTAAATTTAAATTTATTTATTTTAATTGGAGGCTAATTACTTTACAATATTGTATTGGTTTTGCCATACATCAACATAAATCTGCCGCAGGTGTACACGTGTTCCCCATCCTGAACCCCCCTCCCACCTCCCTCCCCATACCATCCCTCTGGGTCATCTCAGTGCACCAGCCCCAAGCATCCTGTATCCTGCATCAAACCTGGACTGGAGATCAATTTCTTATATGATATTATACATGTTTCAATGCCATTCTCCCAAATCATTCCACCCTCTTCCTCTCCCACAGAGTCCAAAAGACTGTTCTATACATCTGTGTCTCTTGTGCTATCTCGCATACAGGGTTACTGTTACCATCTTTCTAAGTTCCGTATATATGTGTTAGTATACTGTATTGGTGTTTTACTTTCTGACTTACTTCACTTTGTGTAATAAGCTCCAGTTTCATCCACCTCATTAGAACTGATTCAAATGTATTCTTTTTAATGGCCGAGTAATACTCCATTGTGTATATGTACCACAGCTTTCTTATCCATTCATCTGCTGATGGGCATCTAGGTTGCTTCCATGTCCTGGCTATTATAAACAGTGCTGCAATGAACATTCTATGAGGCCACCATCACCTTAATACCAAAACCTGACAAAGATGCCACAAATAAAGAAAAATACAGGCCAGTATCACAAATGAACATAGATGCAAAAATCCTTAACAAAATTCTAACAGTCAGAATCCAACAACACATTAAAAAGATCATACACCATGACCAAGTGGGCTTTATCCAGGGATTCAAGGCTTCTTCAATATCTGCAAATCAATCAGTGTAATACACCACATTAACAAATTGAAAAATAAAAGCCATATGATTATCTCAATAGATACAGAGAAAGCCTTTGAAAAAATTCAACATCCATTTATGATAAAAACTCTCCAGAAAGCAGGAATAAAAGGAACATACCTCAACATAATAAAAGCTATATATGACAAACCCATAGCAAACATTATCCTCAATGGTGAAAAATTGAAAGCATTTCCCTTAAAGTCAGGAACAAGACAAGGGTGCCCACTTTCACCGCTACTATTCAACATAGTTTTGGAAGTTTTGGCCACAGCAATCAGAACAAAAAAAAAAAAAAAAAGAAATAAAAGGAATCCAAATTGGAAAAGAAGAAGTAAAACTCTCAATGTTTGCAGATGACATTGTTCAGTTTTAGAAGATTCTCTACAAACAGTTACAAAGTCTGATTCCCAAAATTTTCTCTACTTTAAATATTTTTAATTTTACTTTCAAATAGCTCACCCAATGTATTGATTTCACTATATCAATTTCATTAGTAATCACATAACTCTCAATTTATACAGATTTAGTAAAAGTATGACTTTAAAGCCCTCTACCATCAGTTGCCCAAATGTATATCTTTCTACTCCTAAACAGTGTCAAAATATCTGCTTAACTGAGACTGTCTTCTCAATATTCTTTAAGAAAATTTGAGAATTCTGTGGTGCACTATAATGCAGAGCTCAGATCCTTCTTAAATGAAAAACTTTTTATCCCTGCTCCTTTTTCACTTCTTTCTTAAGACAGATTTCAGTTGTCAATATATCAGGGATCATTTCAACTGCAAAGTTCTCATGCTCAAGGTAACAATCTTGCTCCAGTAGTCTATATCCAATAACTAATTCAAAAGGAAGTATTGAGTAGTACCAGTCATTAATGAAAAAAATATTAAGACATTCTTTTTATGTTGTATCACAAAACATGCTCGTTGAAAATATTGTTAGTAAATATATAGAGTTATACAACCATTACCACAATTCAGTCTTAGAATATTTATATCAACCCTGAAAGATTCTTAGTACAAGATCACAGCCATTTCTCACTTCTATTCTATGTCTTAGAAAAAGGGTATCTATCTCTGCAAAGGGTATCTATGTGTCTTTATAGACATCCTTTTCCTGGAAATTTCTATTAAATATGATTCTACAATATTAAGACTTCTATGTTTAGCTTCTTTTACTCAGCAATTTTTTGGAAGTATATCCATTTTATCACATCCACAATTATAGATGGTTCCTACTATTGTCTATTAGTATGTCAATGGACAAATATACTATAAATATTTATCCATTCACAGTTCAGTTCAATTCAGTCAAGCAGTCGAATTGAACCTTTTGCAAACCCATGAACTGCAGCGTGCCAATCTTCCCTGTCCATCACCAACTCCCAGAGTTTACTCAAACTCATGTCCTTTGGGTCAGTGATGCCATCCAACCATCTCATCCTCTATCGTCCACTTTTCCTCCTGTCTTCAGTCTATACCAGCATCAACATCTTTTCCAACGAGTCAGTCCTTAGCATCAAGTGGCCAAAGCACTGGAATTACAGCATCAGCATCAGTCCTTCCAATGAATACTCAGGGTTGATTTCCTTTAGGATTGACTGGCTTTATCTCCTTGCTGTCCAAGGGACTCTCAAGAGTCTTCCCAAACACCACAGCTCAAAAACTCTATTCATTGGCACTCAGCTTTTTTTTTTTTTTAAGTCCATATCTTATATCCATGCATGACTACTAGAAAAATCATAACCTTTACTAGACAGACCTTTGCTGGCAAAGTAATGTCTCTGCTGTTTAATATGCTGTTTAGGTTGGTCATAGATTTTCTTCCAAGGAACAAGCGTCTTTTAATTGCATGGCTGTAGTCATTATCTGCAGTGATTTTGCAGCCCCCAAAATAAAGTCTGTCACTGTTTCCATTGTTACTCCACCAACTTGCCATGAAGTGATGGGGCTGGATGCCATGATCTTAGTTTTTGGAATGTTGAGTTTTAAGTCTACTTTTTCACTCCCTTCTTTCACTTTCATCAAGAAGCTCTTCCATTCTTCTTTGGTTTCTGTCTATCGGTGGTGTCATTTGCATATCTGAGGTTACTGATATTTCTCATGGCAATCTTGTTTCCAGTTTTGTTTCATCCAGCTGAGCATTTCACATGATGTACTCTACATATAAGTTAAATAAGCAGGGTAACAATATACAGACTTGATGTACACCTTTCCTGATATGGAATCAGTCTTTTGTTCCATGTCCAGTTCTAACTGTTGTTTCTTGGCCTGCATGCAGGTTTCTTGGGAGGCAGGTAAGGTGGTCTGGCATTCCCATCTCTTTAAGAATTTTCCACAGTTTATTGTGATCCACACAGACGAAGGCTTTGACATAGTCTATAAAGCAGAAATAGATGTTTTTCTGGGACTCTCTTGTTTTTTTCAATGATCCAGAAGATGTTGGCAATTTTATCTCTGGCTCCTCTGACTTTTCTAAGTCTAGGCTGAACATCTGGAAGTTCTCAGTTCATGTTGTGTTGAAGCCTGGCTTGGAAAATTTTGAGCATTACTTTGCTAGCATGTGAGATGAGCGTAATTCTACAGTAGTTTGGACATTTTTTGATATTGCCTTTCGTTGAATTGGAATGAAAAACGAACTTCCAGTCTTGTGCTGCTGCTGAGTTTTCTAAGTTTGCTGACATATTGAGTGCAGCACTTTAACAGCATCTTGTTTTTAGAACTTTAAATAGTTGAGCTGGAATTCCATCACCTGCACTGGCTTTGTTCATAGTGCTTCTTCTTAAAGCCCACTAGATTTCAGACTTCAGAATGTTTGGCTCTAGGTGAGTGATCACACCATCATGGTTATCTAGGACATGAAGATATTTTTTTCTACAGTTCTGCGTATTCTTGCCACCTCTTTTTAATATCTTCTGCTTCTGTTAGGTCCATACCATTTATGTCCTTTATTGAGCCCATCTTTGCATGAAATGTTCCCTTAAGTTCAGTTCAGTTCAGTCCCTCAGTCATGTCTGACTCTTTGCGACCCCATGACTCGCAGCACGCCAGGCCTCCCTGTCCATCACCAACTCCTGGAGTTCACTCAGACTCACATCCATTGAGTCAGTGATGCCATCTAGCCATCTCATCTTCTGTCATCCCCTTCTCCTCCTGCCCCCAATCCTTCCCAGCATCAGAGTCTTTTCCAATGAGTCAACTCTTCGCATAAGGTGGCCAAAGTACTGGAGTTTCCACTTTAGCATCATTCCTTCCAAAGAAATCCCAGGGCTGATCTCCTTAGAATGGACTGGTTGGATCTCCTTGCAGTCCAAGGGACTCTCAAGAGTCTTCTAAAACACCACAGTTCAAAAGCATCAATACTTTGACACTCAGCTTTCTTCACAGTCCAACTCTCACATCCATTCATGACCACAGGAAAAATCATAGCCTTGACTAGATGGACCTTAGTCGGCAAAGTAATGTCTCTGCTTTTGAATATATTATCTAGGTTGGTCATAAATTTTTGTCCAAGGAGTAAGCGTCTTTCAATTTTATAGCTGCAGTCACCATCTGCAGTGATTTTGGAGCCCCCCAAAATAAAGTCTGACACTGTTTCCACTGTTTCCCTATCTATTTCCCATGAAGTGATGGGACCAGATGCCATGACCTTCATTTTCTGAATGTTGAACTTTAAGCCATCTTTTTCACTCTCCACTTTCACATTCATCAAGAGGCTTTTTAGTTCCTCTTCACTTTCTGCCATAAGGATGGTGTCATCTGCATATCCGAGGTTATTGATACTTCTCCCGGCAATCTTGATTCCAGCTTGTTTTTCTTCCAGTCCAGAGTTTCTCATGATGTACTCTGCATATAAATTTAGTATTTCTAATTTTCTTGAGGAGATCTCTTGTCTTTGCCATTCTATTATTTTCATCTATTTCTTTGCACTGATCACTGAGAATGGCTTTCTTTTCACTCTTTGCTCTTCTTTGGAACTCTGCATTCAAATGGGTATATCTTTCCTTTACTCCTTTGCTTTTAGCTTTTCTTCTTTTCTCTGCTATTTTTAAGGCCTCCTCAGACAGCCATTTTGCCTTTTTGCATTTCTTTTTCTTGGAGATGGTCTTGATCACTGTCTCCTATACAATGTCACAAACCTCCACCCATAATTCTGCAGGTACTCTGTGTATCAGATCTAATCCCTTGAATCCATTTGTCCTTTCCTCTATATAATCATAAGGATTTGATTTAGGTCATACCTGAATGGTTGAGTGGTTTTCCCTACTTTCTTCAATTTATGTCTGGATCTTGCAGTAAGGAGCTTATGATGTGAACCACAATCATCTCCTCTTTTATTTTTTGTTGCCACTATAGAGCTTCTCCATGTTTTGCCAAGAGAACACACTGGTCATAGCAAAAACCCTCTTCTAACAACACAACAGAAGACTACACATGGACACCACCAAATGGTCAATACCAAAATCAGATTGATTACTCTTTTTGCAGTTGAAGATGGAGAAGCTCCATACAGTCAACAAAACAAGACTTTGGGATAACTGTGTCTCAGATCATCAGCTCCTTATTTCAAAATTCAGGTTCACATTGAAGAAAGCAGGGAAAACAACTAGGCTATTTGTGTATGATCCACCCCCCCGCCCAAAGAAAAATCCCTTATGATTATACAGTGGAGGTGATGAATAGTTTAATGGCCTAGATCTGGTACACAGAGTTCCTGAAGAATTATGCATAGAGGTTTGTAATATTGTATAGGAGGTGATGACCAAAACCACCCCTAAGAAAAAGCAATGAAAGAAGGCAAAGTGGTTGTCTGACGAGGTTTTACCTGAGAAAAGAGGAGAAGCACAGGAGAAAGGGAAAGATATATCCAAGTGAATGCAGAATTCCAGAGAATAGCAAGGAGAAATAAGAAAGTCTTCTTAATTGACCAATGCAAAGAAATAGAGGAAAACAATAGAATGGGAAAGATTAGAGATCTCTCCAAGAAAATTAAAGATACCAAGGGACAAGTCATACAAAGATAGGCACAACAAAGGACAAAAAAGGAAAAGACCTAATAGAAGCAGAAGAGATTAAGAAAAATTGGCAAGAATACACAGAAGAACTGTACAGAAAAGCTTTTAATGACCCGGTTAACCATGGTCAAGACACTCATCTAGAGTCAGACATCCTGGAGTGTGAAGTGGGCCTTAGGAAGCATCACTACAAAAAAAAAAAAAAAAAAAAAGCTAGTGGTGGAGATGGAATCCCAGAGGAGCTATTTCAAATCTGAAAGAAGATGCTGTTAAAGTGCCACATTCATTATGCCAGACTATATGGAAAACTCAGCAATAGCCACAGGTTTGGAAAATGTCAGTTTTCACTCCAGTCCCAAAGAAAGGCAGTGTCAAAGAACGTTCAAATTAGCATACAATGCATTAATTTCACACAGCAGCAAGGTTATTCCCAAAATACTTCAAGATAGGCTTCAGCAAGTCTTCAGCGATTTGTGAACTGAGAACTTCCAGATGTACATTATGGATTTTGAAAACGCAGAGGAATCAGAGATCAAATTGCCAACATACACTCTATCATACGAAAAGCAAGGGAATCCAAAAAAAAAAAAAGAAAGAAAGAAAAAAAGAAAGAAAGTAAAAAGCTCCTTTTGCTTCACTAACTATACTAAAGCCTTTGACTGTGTGGATCACAAAAAAACGTTGGAAAATTCTTAGAGGTGGGAATACCAGACCACCTTACCTCCCTTCTGAGAATCCTATATTCTGGTCAAGAAGTAACAGTTAGAACTGGACATGTAACAACAGACTAGTTCAAAATTGGAAAAGGAGTATGCCAAGTCTATATATTGTCACCCTGTTTATTTAACTTACATGCAGAGTACATCATGTGAAATGCCAGGGTGAATGAATCACAAGCCAGATCAAGATTGCAAAGAGAAGTATCAACAATCTCACATATGGAGATGATACAACATTAATGGCAGAAAGTGAAGAGGAACTAAAGAGCTTTTTGATGAAGGTGGAAGAGGAGAGTTAAAAAGCTGGCTTAATGTTCAACATTCAAAAAACTAAGATCATGACATATGGTCCTATCACTCTATGGCAAATAGAGTGAAAAATAGAGTGAGGAAAATGTGAAAACAGTATCAGATTTTATTTCCTTGATCTCCAAAATCAATATGGATGGTGACTGCAGCTAAGAAATTAGAGGACTCTTTCTCCTTGGAAGAATAGTTATGTATCGCTGATTCTGTTCATGTTGACAATCGTCTTGCTTTTCACACTGTGCACAATGTTCCTTGAACCCAGGCTAGGCAAGATGTAAGCTATGAGGATGGAAGAAGACACGAAGATCCATAGAAACTGCAGACATATTTATTCTCTCCTGGCTATCACAGCAGCTGTAGCAGTATTCTCCTCTGGCTGATGCAGCAGCCATGCCACTATTTTCTCCTCTCGTGGCTGATTCAACAGACACAGTTATTATGCAGCAGCAGTTGCCACCACTTTCTACATGGAGCTCATATTTGTGCACACACAAAATAGCTCATGACCAAGCGAGTACATCATGATGCATGTGCAATGCTCTAAGGTATCTCAGTTGTTATATAAACCTCGTGACGTGCACGTGCAGTTCCATAAGTGATCTCAGCTGTTACATAATCATTATTTACAAAATGTGAAATAAGAGTCTGAACACACCATCCTGGATAATCTGCTCTCTCCCTACAAGCTGTGACAAAACTAGATGAAAAAGCAGAAACATCACTCTGCTGACAAAGATCCATATAGTCAAAGCTATAGTTTTTCCAGCAGTCTTTTTTGGATGTGAGAGTTGGACCATAAAGAAGGCTGAGCACCAAAGGATTGATGGTTTTGAACTGTGGTGTTGGAGAAGCCTCTTGAATGTCATTTGGATTGCAAATAGAAGAAACCAGTCAATCCTAAAGGAAATTAACCATGAATATTTATTAGAAGTACTTCTCCTGAAGCTGAAGCTCCAATACTTTGGTCAACTGATATGAAGAGCTGACCCATTGGAAAAGACCCTGATGCTGAGAAAAATTGAGGGCCAGAGGAAAAGGAGACAACAGAGGATGAGATGATTAGATAGCATCACTTAATCAGTGGACATGAGTTTGAGAAAACTCAGGGAGATAGTGATAGGCAGAGAAGCCTGGCATGCAGCAGTTCATGGAGTCATAAAGTCAGACATGACTTGCAACTGAACAACAATGAATAACAAGTATGCTTTGCTCAAATGAAATTGAGCAAATCTTGCTTGTAAAAAAGGAAAAAAAAACCTTAATACTATCTTTTTTTTTTTTCTGGACATATTTCTAGGAATGAGATTGCAGGATTATACAGTTGCTCCGCTTTTAGTTTTTTTTTTTTTTTTAACTTTACAATATTGTATTGGTTTTGCCATACTTCAACATGAATCTGCCATGGGTGTACACGTTTTTAAGGAACCTCCTTACTGTTCTCCAAGGTGGCTGCACCAATTTACATTTCCACCATGTACCTCAATGTTCATTGCTGCATTGTTTACAATAGCCAAGACATAGAAACAACATAAATGTCTAGTGACAGGTGAATAGATAAAGAATATGTGGCATATTTGTACAATAAAATATTAGTCAGCCATAAAATGATAAAATAATGCCATTTGCAGCAATATGGATGGACCTCAATATTATCACACTAAGTTAAGTAAGCCAGACAAATATATGACATCACTTTTATGTGAAATCTAAAAAAAAAAAAAAAGTGGCACAAATGAACAAAACAGAAATAGATCCACAGACATAGAAAAAAAGATTTATATTACCAAAGGGTAAAGGGGGGGAGGGATAAATTAGGAGTTTGGGAATAACATATACACTACTGCATATAAAATAGATAAACACCACAGACCTACCAGATATCACAGAGAACTATATTTAGTATTTTATAATGACATAGAAGGAAAAAAGAATCTGAAGAACATAGGTATCATGTTAACTGAATCACTTTGCTATATGCCTCAAATTAACACAAATTGTAATCACTTATACTTCCATTATTAAAAAAAAAGATACAAACATGAATTTAATTTATCTTGTAATCTATAACTTTAAATATTTTTTAATTCATACCATATTATGAGCTGAAATAAGCAGGACCTATAGAAATAATTTATTTTTTCCTCAAAGCAGTATTCTTACATTACCTTGTATATTTTCTTTTGGAAGCATTATCAGCATTACTTAAAGATAGGATAGGTTGAAGTTTTTTTTCTTCATTTCTTGAAGTCCAGAAGTACTAACTCATACTTATTATATTATGTGTATGTCCAGCACTCTTTAATGTTAATAAATGGTTCTGACACGCACAAAATATTTTTCAGTACCTTTTGCTTTACTAGTTAAAATAACAGTTAGATTGGGAGAGTGGCAGACTTTTTATTTTAAGCATTTAAATTTTTATCTGCCTTATACTAAGATTCCATTTTGCCCTCAGATTTAGGGTTTTGAAAGTCTTCTTGATTTGGCCATTAGGAAGTAACTGGAAGACAAATATAAAGAATAGATAACTACTACAGATGAAAGCCATTCTATGATGTCATAAAATTGTGCCTGGGTGGAATTTGGAGAAATAGAGCCATCAAGTGATCTCTTACAAGTAGTTTAGCAGCCATAAAATGAGATTTAAGGTAATAGGTTGAGTATGGAACTAAAGGCACAGAAACATTTTTTGCCTCATTGCTTTTTTTACCCCCCAAGAATGAGTATTGCTTGAGAATGTTTACAGCCAGAGAACAAGGAATATAGAGAAACAAACAATTTTAGAAGAAGAGTCAAACAGCGAAGTCAGAGAAGAGATAAAACAGGATCAAATCAAGAAACTTAAGTGAAAACATCTTTTTTAGAAAGGACATATTCTCTAAAAAAAATAAATAAATAAAAGAGAGAGAGAGAAGTCAATGAGGCCATGGGGTGTGTCATTTTGAAGCACAGGACAGTTAATGTGATAGCTTGTAATGCATACACTTCACTGTTTAGGTTATCTTGCGAGGTAAATGCTATTAAATTGCTGCATTCAATATGCCAGAAAATTTGGAAAACTCAATAGTGGCCACGGGACTGAGTAAGGTCAGTTTTCACTCCAGTCTCAAAGAAAGGCAATGCCAAAGAATGTTCAAACAACCAGAGAATTGCATTCTTCTCACACACTAGCAAAGTAATGTTCAACATTCTCCAAGCTAGGCTTCAAAAGCACATGGACTGAGAAATTCCAGATCTTCAAGATGGACTTAGAAAAGGCAGAGGAACCAGAGATCGAATTGCCAACACACGTTGGATGATAGGAAAAAAAAAAAAAAGAATTCCAGGAAAATATCTACTTCTGCTTCATTGACCATACTAAAGAGTTTGACTGTGTGGTTCACAGCAAGATGTGGAAAATTCTTAAAGAGATGGGAATACCAGACCACTTACCTGCCTCCTGAGAAACCGGTATGCAGGTCAAGAAGCAACAGTTAGAACCAGACATGGAACGATGGACTGTTTTGGAATTGGGAAAAAAGTACATCAAGGTTGTATATTGACATCCTGTTTATTCAATTTATATATATAATACATCATGTGTACTGCCCGGCTTGATGAAGCACAAGCTGAAATCAAGATTGCCAAGGAGAAATGTCAGTAACCTGAGATATGCAGATAACACCACCCTTATGGCCGAAAGTGAAGAGGAACTAAAAAGCCTCTTGATGAAAGTGAAAGAGAAGAGTGAAAAAGTTGGCTTAAAGCTCAACATTCAGAAAATGAAGATCACAGCATCCAGCTCCATCACTTAATGGAAAATAGATTGGCAAACAATGGAAAATGTGAGAGACTTTATTTTCTTGGGCTCCAAAATCACTGCAGATAGTGACTGCAGCCATGAAGTTAAAAGACACTTGCTCCTTTGAAGAAAAGCTATGATCAATCTTGGGCTTCACTGGTAGCTCAGAGTTTAAAGTGTCTGCCTGGAATGCAGGAGACCCGGGTTCGATCTCTGGGTCGGTCGGGAAGATCCCCTGGAGAAGGAAATGGCAACTCACTCCAGTACTCTTGCCTGGAGAATCCCATAGAGGGACGAGCCTGGTAGGCTACAGTACATGGGGTCGCAAAGAGTCAGAGACGACTGAGTGACTTCACTTTCACTTTCACTCTGATCAATCTAGACAGCATATTAAAAAACAGAGACATTACTTTGCTAACCAAGATCTGTCTAGACAAAGCTATGGTTTTTCCAGTAGTCATGTATGGATATGAGAGTTGGACCATAAAGGTTGAGCACAAAAAAATTGAGGCTTTTGAACTGTGGTGTTGGAGAAGACTCCTGAGAGTCCCTTGGGCAGCAAGGAAATCAAACCAGTCAATCCTAAAGGAAATCAACCCTAAGTATTCTTTGGAAAGATTGATTCTTACCTTGATGCTCCAAAACTTTGGCCATGTGAATATCAAACTGATGTGAAGAGCTCCCTCACTGGTAAAGACCCTGATGCTGGGAAAAATTGAAGACAGGAGGAGACGGACACAACAGAGGATGAGATGGTTGAATGGCATCACCAACTCAATGGACATCAGTTTGAGCAAGCTCTGGGAAACAGTGAAGGACAGGGAAACCTGGCATGTTGCAGTCTATGTGGTCACGAAGTATTCGACATGACTGAGCAACTGAATGACAGTGAACAACAAGAGGTAAGAGGATCGATGGAAACTGTCATGCAATTCATAGAAGCTAGCCTGTGGTGACAACTCCTATGTAAAAGTAGAATATTGATTAGTTTATTAGTTACAAGTTCAAGTTTATAGGCAGACCTAGTATAAAACCTGACTCTACCATTTAAACCCTATTAAGATAAAGTGGAAACAGTGGCAGACTTTATTTTGGGAGGCTCCAAAATCACTGCAGATTGTGATTGCAGCCATGAAATTAAAAGATGCTTACTCTTTGGAAGGAAAGGTATGACCAACCTAGACAGCATATTAAAAGGCAGAGGCATTACTTTGCCAACAAAACTCCATCTAGTCAATGCTATGGTTTTTCCAGTAGTCATCTATGGATGTGAGAGTTGGACTAAAAAGAAAGCTGAGCGCTGAAGAATTGATGCTTTTGAACTGTGGTGTTGGAGAAGACTCTTGAGAGTCCCTGGGACAGCAAGGAGATCCAACCAGTCCATCCTAAAGGAGATCAGTCCTGAGTGTTCATTGGAAGGACTGATGTTGAGGCTGAAACTCCAATACTTTTGCCACCTGATATGAAGTGTTGACTCATTTGAAAAGACTCTGATGCTGGGAGGGATTGGAGGCAGGAGGAGAAGGGGACGACAGAGGATGAGATGGCTGGATGGCATCACTGACTCAATGGACATGAGTTTGAGTAAACTCAGAGAGTTGGTGATGGACAGGGAAGCCTGGCATGCTTCAGTCTATGGGATCACAAAGAGTTGGACACGACTGAGTGACTTAACTGAATTGAATTGAAGATAAAACTTAAATACCCTAAAATTCACTCATTAACTCAAGTGCATGGTTCAAATTTTTTAAAGAGGGCATGACAACCCACTTCAGTAGTCTTGCCTGGAAAACTTCCATGGACAGAAAAGCCTGGAGGGCTACAGTCCATGGGGTTGTAAAGAGTTGGTCACTGTTGAGCAACTAAGGACAGTACACATTTTTTAAAAGTTATGAATCATCACTATAATCTAATGTTATAATTTATAACACTCTGCAAAAGAACCCAACTATAGTCACTATCTTTTTTACTCCTCTTTCCTGACTTCCATGCTTCAGTCCTAGTAAATCACTAATCAATTTTCAGTTATTATGCTTTTTGCTATTTCTGACATTTCACATAAAAGTAATCATAATACAAGTAGTTTTTATGTGTGAAGGTTTCTTTCACATAGTGCAGTAATTTCAAAGTTACTTCATTTATAGCATTATTATTACTTATTTTATTCCTGAATAATATTCTGTTGTATGGATATACCAAAACTTGTTTACCAGTTCACTGGTTGATGGATGTTTAGATTCTTTACAATTTGTGGTTTTTATAAATAATATTGCTATAAATATTTGTGAGAAGTTTCTTAGATATAGACATGTTGGAGTGAATTACAGTTTATTTTTTTACTTTTGTAGAAGTTAATTACCATATTTGAGATTTGTCTTAACTTTAAATGGACGCAATACTTGAACTTTTAGGGTGTGGAGGAGGATTAGGTTATACAGCATTTAAAGCCTGGCATTCAAAAAGTAAGAGGTTAGTTTTATTTTTACCATGATTGGGTGCAGAAATAACAAAACAAATCTGTATCTATGTTGCATGTGTGTGTGTGTGTGTGTGTGTGTGTGTGTGTTAGATAGAGAAATAAAAATGGAGACTCAAGTGTGCCAGAAGGCAGTTCCCCTGTCACACAAATGACACTGCTGTGGCCCCTGTACACAATTTCCATCTAAGTCCTTTTTGGGTAACTGTATTTTTAAAATTTCCCTTTAAAATTTCTTACTGTTTAAAAAGTCGTTCAACTTGAACTAGACACTCTCATCATTATTTCCATCATAAACCATCCACAAATGGAAGGAGACCTGGTCACCACTTGCTTCTGGCCAAGAGTCGTTGGCTTGACATTCATTGTGGTACTGACACTCACACCTTCTGCTTTCCCATTTTCTGAGCATTAGAATTTCCATGTCTACACTAAATGGTTTTTAGCAAACAAACCAGATTCCTGTCCTTCCTTTTTCCAAACCACTCTTAAAAGATGGACATGGGAAAAAGAATGCTCTAACATTCACCATGACTAAAAGGAAAACAAAACAAATAAAAAGGTCATATTAAAGATATAAAAACAGATTAAAAGTACTGAGTTATTTGATTGTTTTTCATTTGCCCAATCTAAAGTATTCCTAGTATGGTGTTCTAAGGTAGAAGTTTGAGTCATTGCAGAGCTAATATATCTGCCCAGATATTATTGTATTTTGACTGTTGGCATTTTATGGATTATGTTGCTTCTTTTCTTCCATTATTTGAAGGACTTATATCTCTTCAGGATTATATTCAAGTTCCTAAACCTAGTGAAGAAAGCGTTTTATAAGTTTGCTTCTGTCTACTTTCTTAATTCAGACTCCATTTGTCATACCTCAATGTGAATGGAGAACTTTCTGTCCCTCCTGAGCTCTCTTCCATGTTCTCCTCTCCTAATCTTAGCAAATGCTGCTACCTCTCTCAGGAATACCCTTCCTGGGGCTTAAATATCATTGCAACAGGAACACTTCAAGTTAGGAAATAAACTCATGCTGTTTGTTAATTCAGATTCATATTAATAAATGACACTAGATAAATTATATGGCAAGTACAAAGTAACTACATAAGGATATACAAACAATTTTAAATGATCCTTATTAGCATATTCACTATTTTTTTTAAACATGGCTTGTTCTTTTTTGTTCCAGTGAATTGCTCAGTGTCCTTCCTCCATCTCTCCATAAACTGCTTCCTCCCTTCTGTGTGCAGTCATCAAATTGATTGTAACCCCCATTTAAAATCCTTCTACTGGCTTTCAGAGATATATAAACTTCTTGGTATGACCACACCATTATTTATTATCTTGTTCCTATAGCAACATTCAGCTTCATCTTTCACCATGTTCCATATGTATACTGAAATTTTAGCCACAAGGAACCCAACCTGTTCTCTCCTGACTCATGACTCTGTGGGTTTGCACATTTCTTTTCATTCTAGAATTCTCCCATATAGCATTCTAAGCACTAGAGATTTGCATCAAATTAAAAAAAAAAAAAAAAAACTCTATTCATTTGGTACTTGGATTAGTTTCAAGCCTCACTCTATCTGCTCATATCACTATACTGTATTATAGCATTTAATGCTTTTTGATCCATTATACTGTTTGTCTTCACCTTTAGATATGAATTTTTACAGTATGAAAATATTTTCTCCTTATATCTTCAGGACATTATAAATATTGTGGAACACAATATACACTCAATAAAGATTTGCTAAGAGAACTGAGAATTTCAGGACTTGCAGCATGAATATTGATTCAATTTAACTTGATCCAATGCTTGAATGAATTAAGTAAATAGTTATTTAAACCACATAGTACTGTAGAAAGAGGTTGATGAACAAAGTACTGTAGGTCTCAGCAAAGGAGGTTATGCAGTGTAATAGCCAACACTTCTAAATAAGATGACATTAAACCTTAAAAAAAAGTTTGTTCCACCTTCTCATTGTCACTTTACTTCTGAGAGCATATTTCCTACAGAAGAGATTGAATTAGAAAATCTTTTGCATATGTTGCCTCTGTAATACTGTGTTAACTAAATGAATTATTTTTTAAAAATCACTGCATTGTTCAAAACTGTATACGCAAGTGAAAAAAGTAAGTTTTATTTGTGACACTTGCAGAAATACTGAAACCATTCATTTTTAATGTAGATTTCATAGAGATATTCAAACACATCTCCTCTTTACTTTTTTGTATTCACTATCCATAAGGCATAAAATCTTGTATGACTCAAGAGTTCAAAGTCACCTCTGTTATAAGTTGTACTTCATGACCCAGATAATCATGATGATGTGATCACTAATCTAGAGCCAGACATCTTGGAATGTGAAGTCAGGTGGGCCTTAGAAAGCATCACTGGTGTTTTTCTTTCTGGCTTACTTCACTCTGTATAATCGGCTCCAGTTTCATCCATCTCATCAGAACTGATTCAAATGTATTCTTTTTAACGGCTGAGTAATACTCCATTGTGTATATGTACCACTGCTTTCTTATCCATTCATCTGCTGATGGACATCTAGGTTGTTTCCATGTCCTGGCTATTATAAACAGTGCCGCGATGAACATTGGGGTACATGTGTCTCTTTCAATTCTGGTTTCCTCAGTGTGTATGCCCAGCAGTGGGATTGCTGGGTCATAAGGCAGTTCTATTTGCAATTTTTTAAGGAATCTCCACACTGTTCTCCATAGTGGCTGTACTAGTTTGCATTCCCACCAACAGTGTAGGAGGGTTACCTTCTCTCCACACCCTCTCCAGCATTTATTGCTTGCAGATTTTTAGATCGCAGACATTCCTACTGGTGTGAAGTGGTACCTCATTGTGGTTTTGATTTGCATTTCTCTAGTAATGAGTGATGTTGAGAATCTTTTCATGTGTTTGTTAGCCATCCGTATGTCTTCTTTGGAGAAATGTCTATTTAG